>NC_053024.1:710488222-710761795 GCF_003073215.2 Triticum urartu | reverse complement strand
CGGTCTCCATGGCCTAGAACCCCAAAAGAGCCATCTCCAAATGTGAACAGCTGCCCAGCAGAAGTTACTATCGCTGTATGCCAAGGGCCACATGAAATTGATGAAACATGTATACCCTCCAGTGGCCCATGCAGCTTTTTGGGTACCCATTGACTGACATCATTACCATGGCCCAAAAGCCCAAATTTGAAGGCGCCGTCCCCCCATGTATACAGATCTCCAGATAGTGTAACAGCACAGGTGTGGTATTCACCGCATGCTACCAGCTCAATGTTCATATGAGTAAGAGCATCAATGAGTTTTGGATGTGCCACATCGCAATCTACACCATGACCAAGCCGCCCACCCGATTCCTCACCCCAGGAGTAGATCTCGCCTTGTTTACTGACGAGTGCAGCATGCCTTCCTCCACAAGATATATTCTGCACATCAAGCCGGACAGCAAACTCTAATGGTTTAGGTACAAGACAATCAATTTTTGCACCTGAGGAACTTCCAATTCTTGAGTTACCACCACCAAGAATTCCTTCCCCGGTTCCTTCTCCCCATATTAAAACATCACCTAAAGCGTCACCGTCATCATAACCAGAACCATGACTTGAAGAGCTAACAGCACTTGAATAACTGATCCGGAAAGCATCCATTGGGATACCTCCGGAATTCCCATTTGTGTTATCTGATTGTCCAGAAGACATAGAGTGGACTGATGCTGCATTAGAATCTGATGGGAAGAAGCCCCTGGGGGGAGCTGCATATAACGCAACATCAGAAAAGGCCTTCTCCAAGCCATTCTTTGGTGGGCTCCCATATGGACTACGGAACCGGTAGTTTTCATTGAAATCCTGGTGTACAGCATCTATCAGAACTCATCTTCATGAAGTAATGGTATTATCAACATGATGAAAAAGAAGTATCATCTCGTAGAATTTTGGAAAAAGAATATAATTCAAATTCACATATTCAGACAGGGATAGTAAATGCTACCTTGTGGAGACTGTCACTGCTGCTGAAAGGAGAACTCAACGGAGAACTCTGTCGCGTGAAAGTCCTTGGACTAGTTGCAGCAGACGAAATGGTATCACTTCTTGAGCCAGTTCTCCATTTTCTTTGATGACTTCGTGAAATCAACGTTTTCAGCCCAGCAAACCACACTTCTGCCTCATCTTTGTCTTTACATATCTGACATCATTGAGTCAAATATTACCATGTAAGCATGACACTTGTATAAGCACAAAAGGAAGAGAACGGGCAGAAATAAACATGGAATGTGGACGGCAAACTTACAATGTCCAGTGACCTGTCATGCGAAATTAGAGAAAAGGACTGGCATTCCTTCTCAGGTCGTGGGTACCTCTGAAATATTGCCTAGATTCCAGAAATGAAAGAATGAAGATCCAGTTAGTACAATTACACAGCAGCTTCAATACAAGGGGGGTACTTTTTTTTTCAATACAGGGGGGGGGGGGGGGGGGGGGGGGGTACTTAACGACCAAGATCAAGTATGGCACCACAAAGATTAAGCAAACGTACGATTACAAGGGAATTCATGCAGATGCTAAGTAACTTCCCCAGCAGAATGATCAACTTATGACAGTTTTAAAATTCATGCCAAAAAAACTATATTGAGCCAAGTTATGCAAATGCAGCGTTAATCGGACTTATTCAAATGCAAAACTGAGTGCTGCCCGGCCTCAAAAGCTTGATAAAGCAGAAATCTAACTCATCCAAGCTGAAACCTAACTCATCTAGCTGTAGAATATCTGGAGAAGCAATTCAACTGCGCAAATCAGTTTACCACAGAGCAAGCAAAAGACGATGCAAGCATTTGTCCCCACTCCCCAGTTGACTGCATTCATTAACCAAAAGTTTCCCTTGAAGGTTTGTGAATTGTGATTCAGAGTAAAAGCTCCATACATGCGCATCGCAGAGAGTTGGCAAGCAAACACCAACAGCAAGTCAGGTCAAAAAGTTCATCATGATGTTTGCAAACACTGATAGGATCCCCTTCTGGAAATTTCATTTTTAGGATAATTAACTTACAGTCCGTTGGCCAGGCATTATCCGGGACACATGGCTCAACCTTAGATGCTTCTCCTCTTTCCCTGAAAACCATATCAATACAGACTCGTCCTGTAGAAACAAAAAACACTCCTTACAAGTGAGACAATCAGGAAGAACTTCAGAAATACAAAGTTAAGGAGCGTAAATAATCTCACATTGGATAGCCGAAATGGACAAAATTTTGGCTTCCCTCTACGCCCATATTTCAATAAGTAGGCTCCTTTCTTGAGAGCAGTGATAGCCTGCCAAAATCCAGAATCGACCAAAAGAAAGGTGGTATCAGGCCTCGTCTGGCATTCCAATATATATCATACAAAAATAACATTGATCAGGAACATCCAGCTTTCAGATGCCAAATGGGAAAGTAAAATAGCATCCCATAACCATCACTATTTTGAAAGTGATTCTAAAAATAAATTTAAAGGAATTCCCAATTTAAATGTTAGATTTCATCAATCACAGAAGCAACAAAAGGGTCCATATGCCCTGTAACCCTGAGAAGCTGATATCAAAAGCATATCGCCTTGAGGGCAGAACTTAATCTACTCAGTGAGCACAAGGAATAACACAAGAAAGTATATTGAGCACTCCAATAACTGGTGTTGGGGATGACAGATATAACTGGTTGCCAGTTCTTCAGATTGACATTTTTTCACCAAGCGACGGTTGCCCTCTTTTGTTGATTGTTGACTTGTACTTGAATGTTACATGGTGTGCAATCTGTCTACAAATCTAGAGTTGAATTTACCCAAGGCCAACACGACCGCTGAGGAAAACTAAACTTGCACTGACTGCCAGTCGTCCAAATCTACCCTGCATCCCAGTGCGAGCTCTGGTGGGACTCCCCTGAGGACTGGACTCCACAAAAGTTGGAAGGGGCCTACGATTCGATGTTGCAGGATAAACATCAGAGAGACGCCAACAAACGAGTGTCCTGGAATCACACACACACACACGAATGAAAACAAGATGGCCACTCCGAGCTCGTGACTGCCGCTGAAGCAGAATGGCCACTCGGAGCTCCATTGCAGCAGAGAGGACAAGTCCAGCAGCACAGCGACGCGCGGGGCCAGCACCCAGCCGCCACCATTCCGGCAAATAAACAGGAGCGGAAGGGAAGCGAGCAAGCAAGCACGAGACCCCACGCATCACAGAGACCCGAGCAGAAAACATGCTCCAGCAGAGATTGTGTACCCGCGCTCCCCTAGGTAGCAGAGACAGAAACAAACGCGAAATTGACCCATTCGAGAACAGAATTCTCGGCCGCACCTGCTCGAGGTCGCGCTCGACGACGGGCAGCGGCCCCGCCCGGGCGCCGCCGAGATCCGACGAGGCGTCTGACATCGCGCCGCGTCAGCCCCGCCCCATCGCGCGCGGCGGCGGCGGCCCGCCCCGCGACCAAACGCCTCGCCTCCGCCAAACAAAGCACTGCTAGCGCCCGGGCCGGGCCGCTCTTCCGCGGGGAGAGAACGCGGGGGCTCCCGGGCGTCGCCGGCGACGGGCCCGCGCCCGGGGGAGGCGCGGGGCGGGTTCGGGGGGAGAGATCGCGGCGAGGAGGGGGGGTGAGGTGAGACTCGAGATAGAGGAACAGAGGAGCTGGGGAGAGAAAAGAATTGAAGCTTTTGTGTGTAGGAGGAGCAGAGTAGAGTAGAGTATTGGCGATCTGATTTTTGTTTTTGTTTGGGGCTCGCCCGCGTCGCTTTTGGCTTTGGGGACGGCTGACTGACTGATTGGTGATGATGATTTGGTTGGGTACGGTGCGGTCTGGGTCGGGGCGTCGGCTAGCTGGCTCGTGATCTGAGTCGGACTCCGACCGTGCGGTGCGGCGCAAGTGGTTGCGCGCGCCGTGGAGCTATCCTGTCGCTCCACACATGGCAGTGCTCCTACATACGCGCATACACTCACCTTCTATAAACGCACGTACGCACATTCTATCTCTGCTAGCATCTTAGAGAGACTGAGTCGATATATCATCTCGAGATTTACGAAATCGCCGTAGACGCCTTGTCGTTGACGAAAACGTCTCCTCTTACTGAAAGCGCATCGCCGGAAATCTTGAAATAAATTCAGAAATAATGCGAGTACCAGGATTTGAACCCTGACGGGCTAATGATACCGTTGTCCCTTTAACCATCCAATCACAGATTGGTTTACCACATGCCCGCTGCCGATGTGCTACTATTGTCCTCTCGTTAATCCCTCGTGTTTTAGTCATTTTTTCATCATGATTTTAACTAACAAAATATAAGTAATATAATAGCTAGATTTTTTTTTAAAAAAATGAAAACTACATTCAAGGTGACATGCATTAACATTTTGCTAGTTAAATACCCTCTCGGTCCACGGATAAGTGTATATCTAGCTTTTGTTGTGAGTCAAAGTTTTAGAATTTTCACCAACTGTATAGATAGAAGTAGTAACATATATGACATCAAATTCTTATGTTATGAAAGTACATTTCAGAACAGATCCATTGATATTCTAGTGTCATGAATGCTACTACTTTTCTCTATAAATTGGGTCAAAGTCTTGAAATTTTGATTTAGAACAAAAGTTGGATGTACACTTATTCGTGGAAAGAGGGAGTAGAACTCTGTCCATCTAGAAATACTTGTCGCTCAAAATGTATCTATTACCGAAATACGTCTAGATAACGGCAAGTATTTTCAAACGAAGGTAATATATGGTCAAATTTTGACCCAAAATATGATAAAGACTAACAAACCCAAACGAAGATAATAGTTTTGAGGCGGCTGCTGCTGTGGTGGCCATTGATGGAGGAGGGACGCGGCGGTGAAACATGCCACCGAAACGGCTTTTAAAAAAAGAATCAAATCTATTACAAATGTTCACCAGAAATATGAAACCAACATGATAAAATTTGTATCGATGTCATTGGATCACTAAACGACCACGGTCACCGTCGGAACGAGCCGTTGTGTCGCTCCCCTATCAGAACCAGTCTAACCTTGTCGATGAAGCCCGCGTAACTACTCAGTAATGCTGGTTTGGTACACGTATTCGTGGACGGCTAGATGTCTTTAATTTGCACCAGTGTTTCTGGGAGTTTAGACAGGGGTTTGCTACCCTACAGTGTCACGCTCTCGTACAATGCACCTCTGGTAGTACAGGTGAACGTAGTCTCGAATTTAATGGCGATGATGACAGCTTCGTCCTTCGTGGAAGGCACCAGCGGTGCAGTGCGTTAACTAATCTGTCGGAAGGCGATCGTGTACTGTACTAGTACTGCATTTTCGTTTGAGATCGATCTAGAGTATCTTGTCCTCAGGCATTCCCGTACTCTGCATTTGGACGAGCAGTTCGCTCCGTGCGTGGTTTCACCTGAGATCGGAACCGGAAACTGAGCGCAAGTACGTAGTGGCTGAACCAACAAACAAAATGTACCAAGTGCTGCTATGTAGTAGTAGTAGTAGTACGCGTCAACGTACGATCGTTTTCACTGACATAATATATAGGAGCGCCTATTTTTTAATTAATTAAAAAATTGGCGGCAGCCGGATTTTTGGGCCATTGGATCACCATCCAAAGTCCACGATCATATCACACTGTTCACCTTCAACCACTTTTCTTCTTTCCTCCGCGCAACTGCCGGCCTGCTCCCCCATCCACCTGCCTCCAAAGCCTAAGGCTGGTCACAATGGGCAAGAACATAAGCTAATAACTTACACACTTCCCTAGACTATGTTACTACCTCCATAGTGGGTAGGAACATCTATATAGTGTCATGCAACGATGTATTTATTAGGTTATAGACTCATTGTTTCTTGGAGTGTGTGATGTTCCGGTAACTTAGCTAGTTACCACAAGCACCTCTCTCTTCATTAAATATGTGTCACATAAGCAAAGTTGTATTGGAGTGTGTGATGTTACTCCTAAGTTCCTCCCCATTGTGACCAGCCTAACGACGGTGGGTGCTGCTGTGGTCGCGTCACCCTCCCTTCACAAACGTGCTTGCCGCTGCCCCGACTATCTCTCTGCAGCAACGCCGACGACCCCACCCCCAACCCACCAACATGCTTCCTCAACTGCGCCTAAGACGCCATAGCTCGTCCACTCGTATCGCTGTCCTCATCTCCGGCAAGGTCCTGACTCGGCCTCGCCAGGGGCGACGTCTGTCGCCGCTCCTCGCGTCGTTCTCACCTTTGAACCTCGGGCTAAGCAGAAAATCGACCCACGCTACGAAATTGTCCAGGCTATATGTACTGACATTTTGCAAAGCCGTATAAAAACGTATTATAGCTACATGTCCCTGTTGTATTGTGTAAGGTTGCTTATACTTTAGTGATCTAAACGTTTTTATATTAATTTACGAAGAGAGTACTAATCATAAACCTGTCAAGCTCATTAGCTCAACCGACGCCCACCTAATCAATTCTCTTATAGCATTACCGGCCTTCGATTTCGAGCTCTGGCGAAAGAGACAGATACATACGCACGTACGTGAGTCCATGTGACGTGCGTGTGCATGCTCATCGGCCGATCGATCGCCTAATTCCGGCCCCGTACCTACCTATCCCACGTGACGCCACGTACGTACTATAGTACGTGTACATGTCGCCGTCGGAGTCATTTTGAACAGGTCCGTTTAGTTCCGGGTACCTGTCGCAGCTGCGCTGATTTTGCGCTCACCTCTGCCGAAAGAGACATGTGCATGCATGATCCCCGTGCATACTGTTCAGTATATCAGCAATTTCTCAATTGAATTAGTTCAGAAATAAAGCGTGAGCATGGCATTGACAGTATTAAACACGTACTGGTATTTAATCATGTAAGCATGTACTAGACACATAGCAGAAATATCTATGCAAAATAACTAGCTAGTACGTCCAACACAAAAATAAACAGGAACGGGATAAACAATTTATACTCTCCGGTCATGCACGTGTCCTTTAACGGTCTTCTTCTCCGCAGCGAGCTTCTCGGATTCAGTGGGCGTGTTGATTGCGAAGGCGACGAGGACGTTCACGAAGTAATGGATGAAGACGAACACCGAGCAGCCGTGTGGGAGACGCTCCCAACACCTAATCACCCTTCTCCGAGTGCAGGATCACAAAGGAGGGGATTCCGGAGGCACTGCTCTCCTGTACGGTTGTGCACAGGGTGGACGAGATGGGATCACCGACAACAGTGCGCGAGAGGAACGACGATGGGCGGTGTGCCCGAGGAGGCAAATGCAAGCTGATCTAGGTGACGGCTAGGGTTGCTGACGCCTCTAATATATAGGCGTGATCGGATAGGGAGACATTACATGGACCAACGTCTGAGTCGGCAACAACCCATGATCCGACATTTTAGATTCGTGGCGTGTATGTTAATGATTCATAATTAATGGCCAGTTAATTATACATTCTTGACCGGTAAAAACTAAGTGCATGCATGACATAGGTACTGCAAAATGCTAATAAGGTTGGAGCTCTCTCTGCTCATAGTCGTCGTTAGGTGGTTCATGAATCTGTTTGTAATTTTTGTTATCTTTGATGCTTTTTATACTATCAGACTATTACGATTGATTATAAATAGATCGAAAGTTTATCCAGCCCAAAAAAAAAAGATGTCGGAGCTCTCAAACTCACATAGAGGGTGATAGGTACAATCATCAGCATCTACAAACCGGACTTGCCAAATCCAGCCCCTAAACATCCCTGGACGCGCCCGGACGCGATCCTGGACAGCGCCAGACGACCCCTCAAATGTCATGCCGAACACACACTCCTCATATGAAAACCCTCATATCCATGTAAATCCATGCAAATTGATCATATAGATGAATCTCACACGTAAAAAACATTTGTTCATGGCAAATTCAAACATAAAAATAAATAACTTAAACATAAATTTTATTTAAAGTGCACCAGCCGTCCGCCAGCGACCCTATCCTGGTTGAAAACTCTCCTCCTTTTGATCGAACTCTTGAAGTTTAGAATGTGTTACACTTGTATGTCCATTTCCTCTTGGATTTTCATGATCATCACCATCTTAGTATCTTCATATGAATGTGACGAATTGAAGAACCCCTTTTGAATTAATTCATCAAGATCATTGTCTTGAAACTCCTCATCCGACGGACTATCTGAATCCATCATTTTGCCTACAAAAGAAAAAAAACTGCCCAGACAATTTGCCGAACACATAGAGGGCAAGGTGTAATCCAAGAAAAGGCGGATGTATCAAGGCGGCGTCCGGGGTGGCGACAGTGTATGGCTGGTGAGACTGGCGGGAAGAAGTTTTTTATTGGTGATAGCGACGCGGAGGGGTCGGGACGACGGCTAAACTAGGGTGGTGGCAGAGTAATGGGAGGGCCGACGCAGACGAGTAAGAATAGATAAGAGAAAAAAGGCTGGTCCTTAGTTGGGGGGAGGGGGGATTTCATGAAAATTTTGGCGAACCCTGTATGCGGATCAAACGGCGGATGTCGTGGTTCTAACTCTGACAGTGATGTAGGGGGTGTGTATGGAGAGGCTAGATCTCAGCTAGTGGGAAGTTGTAAACACACGAGGATTACGAGTTCAGGCCCTTCTCGAAGGAAGTAACAGCCCTACGTCTCGGTGCCCGGAGGCGGTCGATTGGATTATGTGTGTGTGAATAACAGGGGTGCGAACCCTTCATACCAAGGAGGGGGGTGGCTTATATAGAGTTCGCCGGCCCTCTCCTGCCCTCAGTAATGCAGGGTTTAAGGTACATTTAAGGTTGGGTGTTACTGGTAACGCCCCTAATAAAGTGCTATAATGACCATAAAGACTACTTAATACCCGACCGTTTGCCTGCGGAGTGACTTCGGATCTCCTGGCGGTCGAGTGGCTAGCTTCATGGTCGGGTGATAGCTTCTTGGTCGAGTGTCTTGAATCCGTCGAGTGGGATACCTTCAAGTCGATTGAAAGGTGACTTCTTCTAGGGATGTCCTCGGGTAGGGCTCTTTGGACAGGTCCGTGCCCCTACCCTAGGTACATAGCTTCATCATTAGCCCCCGAATGGATCGAGGTTAGAGTGGGGGAAGAGTTGGAGATCTTTCCGACTGGTTCTTTGGGCTACATGAGTGCCTCGTTTTGGGCCAATCGTCACGGATGACGTCATCAACCTCTTTCAGTCGCCTTGATCCATTCCGGGCCTTTCGTCGAGTGAATTTCTTTACTTGTGACATACCGAGTGTCGGCGCGAGCGGGGTCTTCTGTTTTGACAAGTTGTTCTACAGCCCACGGATGTCGCGGGATTCGTATTTCGGGAAGCGCGCGGGACGGGAGCGGCCGCAGTAATCGGAAGCGATAAAGCGGAAGCTCCTTGATCCCCGTGTCGCCTTTTTCACCACGTACTGCGCGCGCGTCTGCTGCGGGATTTGACTGGATAGCCAGGGCCTACCAGTCAGCCACTCGGGAGCGGCCCCTTATAAGTCGCCAGCTCGGGGTTGCCAAACAGTGTGCTTTCTTCTCCTTTCTTCTTCCTCTCTCCCTTCGCAAGTTCTTCCGCCACCTCCGCTCTCACCCTAGCGCCGCAGGCCTGTGCGAGATTTGCCGGCGACGATGGCGAAGGACAAGACATCCGCTCTGGAGCGCGTGAAGAAGGCGGCGGCGCAGGGGAAAGGGAAGAGGTCTGCTCGGGGCGGATCCTCCTCAAGGTCTGCTCTGCCCCGGGGCTGGATCCAGGGCGATTGGATGCCGTCAGTGATCCGGCAAGAGGATCTCGACGACATGGTCGAGGGGGGAGTCATCCCCCACGAAGCTGCGCGTCTCCCGGGGAGAGAGATCGAACCTCAACCCCGTGACGGTGAGTGCGTGCTCCTAGCCACCCACATCGACCGCGGGTTTTCTCTGCCGCCCCATCCCTTTTTCCGGAGCTTCCTGAACTTCTTCGGAGCGCAGCTCCACCACTTCACTCCCAACTCCATCGTATACCTTGCTGCTTTCATTTCCATGTGCGAGGCTTTCTTGGGTTGCCACCCCCATTGGGGACTTTTCAAGCACATCTTTACCTGCCGTTCTCAATCGGTCAAGAAGGCCAAGTCGAGTGACGAAAGGACGCAGGTGATCCAGCTGTGCGGGGGCCTGGCGATCCAGACGAGGGGAAAGAGTTGTTTTCCATCTATCACTTTCCCGGAGTCGGTCCGTGGTTGGCAGGCGACCTGGTTCTACTGTCAGGACCAGGCGACCCCAGGACAGTCGACTGGTCTTCCCCCTTTTTCTCTCAACCGAGCTAAAAAACCCGCTTCTCTGAAAGTGACGCCGGAAGAAAGGGCCCAAGTCAAAGTGTTGGCTGGTCGAGTGGTTGAGCTTGTCCGCGAGGGCGTGACTGGTATGGACCTGCTGGAGGTCTTCCTTCGGAGGCGCATCCAGCCGCTCCAGGCTCGTGACCACCCGATGTGGCTGTACTCGGGTCTCGACGATACCACTCGGATCCACCCGGAGGAGGTCACCGATGAGATGCTGGAGGGGTGGTTGTCAAGCATCACAGGAAATAAGGACAACCCCCGAGGAGCCAGGAGGGTGATTCCACTCAACAACTCGTATGACGTGGACCAGGTACGTCTTTATGCCCCCGACTGAGATCTTGTTTTCTTCATTGGTCTTCTTTGAGTTGGCCGATTGACTTTTGTCTTGTCTGTTGTTTTCCAGGCGACTACTGAGATGTACTCGACGCCCAACGGGGCACAGGAGCCAACTGAGGAAGGGGAGGCGAGCGGGGGCGAGAGTGGAGACGATCAAGGCGAGTGGGAGTCCGACGGAGGAGGAGAGGGAGGCGACGACGTCGACTCCAGCAAAGAGGAGGAGGAGGAGGTTGAACCCCCCCCCCCCCCCCGTCCGGAGAGGCGATCCAAGCTCACACATGATCCGGCGCGGGAACGCGGCAAGGCGACTGCTTCTGTTGGGCAGTCGTCGAAACGCCCTCGGACCTCTTCTCCTACGCCGACTGGGAAGGCTCCCAAGCACCCACGCGCGACGCCGCCCAAGGCTCTGCCCAAGATGAAGATGGCCGTCCCTACCATTTCTGGGTAATAATAAAACTTGCTTTCCTTTGTCGACCGTGGACAGATCCTTGGTCGATTCATTGAGCCAACTGACTTTCGAGATTTGCAGCGCTGCTACTTCTGAGATCTCCGCCAAGGACGACGACCAAGAGATGGAGGATGCTGTTACCTCCAACCCTGGTATGATTATTGATGTTCCGCTTTGAGTCGTCTGAACATTTATTGCAACTCTGGTCGATTGAATGTTTTCCTTGTAGCCCCTCCTCATGTTATCGACCTCCCGGATGACGACGACAACGAACCGCTGAGGGTGAGGAGGAACAAGAGGGCGTCGGCTGACAAAACCCCCCAATCTGCTCCGGCGTCTGAGGCCGTAGCTCGGGATGGTGGTGACACCACTCGGGCTTCTGTGACTTTCGCCATTCCTCTGACGAGTGTGCGGCCTTCGACGTCGACTGCGGATCCGCCTTTGCTTTTTGCCGCGTACCCCGTCTCTGAGGACCAAGCGGCTGCTGCAAAGGAGGCTATACGCCAGGCGGGGATCATGATGGAGCAAGTGAAGGTAGCTCGGGAGGCCAGCCAAGCAGCTTATGACGCAAGTTCGGCTCTTCAGAGTAACGTCCAGGTCAGTCGACTCAACACTTGGTCTGTTACGATATGCTGTTTGAAGAATATATTTTCCGAAGATCTTTGTATCTGTACACCCACTGGGTGTGTCTGTCAATTCTTGGATGAGTGGGGGCACGCTAAGTGCACCCACTGGGTATAGTCCCCGAGACTATGGTGGACTGCTGGCAGTCGACTGTCCGTCTTTACATTGTGTTGCTGTAGCTGTATTTCTTCACTCGGTCTGGTCAGGTCATGTCGAATGGAACTGTATCCGGTCGACTGCGGGCAGTCGACTTTTTTTTTTACAGTGGGGGCACGCTGAGTGCACCCACTGGGTGTAGTCCCCGAGACTACTGTCGAATGTTTTTGATTCGGCTGTGGTCTTAGAAATGTCACCATTGTCTCTTAGTTACTCGGAAGCAACTTATCTTGGACGTCTGTCGACTGATTTTCCTTTTTACAGAAATCATGCGAACTTGTAGCTCGCTATACTGAGTTGGAGAATCAGCAGATCCAGCTCAACCTTAACTTGAAGCTTGCTCAGGAGAATTTGAAGAAGGCGCAAGAAGAAGCAAAAGGTATGGCTGGTGAGGTTCTCCATTCTTGACGAGTGGCCTTTCTTCCTTGTCCATTCTTGATGTTGATTTCACTCGACGCGCTGTAGATAAACTGGAGGAAGCTCTGAAGAAGAAGGATCAAGATCTTGCAGAGGCACAGAAGGAGGTCTTGGACAAAATGAGGCTTGCTGAAGAGAAAATGGCTTCGGTCGGAGCTCTTGAGCAGGAGAACTCCAGACTGAAAGTTGCTCTCGAGGTAGCCAATCAGGAGGTCAGCCGACTGAAGAACGACAACGTGGCTCTGCATGACAAGGCGGGTGAGCTGGCGGGGAAGAGGAACGATCTGGAGGCTTATCTCGATGGACTCGCCAAGAAGCTGTTCCTCGTGCTCGAAGGTAATCACTCTACCCCGACTATCTTGCAGTTACCAAGTCTGTGTAGGGCCACTGTCTTATTCTTGAATTGTGTTTGCAGAATTCTGTCAGAACTTTGAAGAGGAGACCAGTCGAGTGGAGCCAGGCTTGGACCCTGCTAACTCTCTTGTGAAGGACGAGGCTGCAATGAACGTGCTCCATCTGGAGTCTCGTATTGCCAGCGTGGTTGACTATCTTGCGCGACTGAAGGTTGCGATGTCGCGGATCGACACATCACTCTGGCCTGGGACGACGCTTCAGAACGACCTTGAGTCCCTGATGGCTCGACTTAATGAAGTCCCAGGTCGAGTGGCGGAATGGAAGAAATCTTCTGCTAGATGTGGTGCTGATGTCGCTCTGTCTCTGGTCCGCGTCCATTGCAAGGAGGCGCGAGAAGAAAAGCTGGCCGCCATCCAAGTTGCCAATACCAGGAAGCACAACTTTCAAGACTTCATGGAGACTTTCATCGCTGCTGCCACCCGTATTGCAGACGGGATCGACTTGGACGAGTTCATCGCCCCTTCCAGTCCTCCTCCTGAGGAATGAAAAACTTTTATGCTTCACTTTAAATTTGCCTCGGAATGCCGAGTGGATTTGTAACCGTTAAACTCTGCCTTAAATTTGCCTCGGAATGCCGAGTGGATTTGTAACCGTTTAAACTCTGCCGAGCCGAGGGCTCGAGTACTTTGATCTGAGGTCTGGGACCTTTCAGGCTTTATCTGGACTTGATTTCTCGTTGAATATCTTCATGGTTTGATTCGTCGAGTGGAACTCGATCTTCACTCGGAATAACCTTGTATTTGCGGCGCAACTCCGAAGGAGAAGGTAGCAGTCGACTTGCGCCTCGTCGTCCTTGCGGATTGGGTTGTGTCCTGTACCTAGGCGAGCACTGGGTTGTAGCTAAGTCCCCGAGTGGGAGGTTTTCTCTCATTCGATAGGGTTTTTAAACACTTAGGCGAGCGCTGGGCTGCAGCTAAGCCCCCGAGTGGGAGGTTTGCTCTCCACTCGGTAGGATTTTTAAACACTTAGGCGAGCACTGGGCTGCAGCTAAGCCCCCGAGTGGGAGGTTTGCTCTCCACTCGGTAGGATTTTTAAACACTTAGGCGAGCACTGGGCTACAGCCCAGCCTCCGAGTGGGAGTCTGGCTCTCCACTCGGTAGGATTTTTAAACACTTAGGCGAGCACTGGGCTACAGCCCAGCCTCCGAGTGGGAGTCTGGCTCTCCACTCGGTAGGATTTTTAAACACTTAGGCGAGCACTGGGCTGCAGCTAAGCCCCCGAGTGGGAGGTTTGCTCTCCACTCGGTAGGATTTTTCAAACTTAGGCGAGTGTTTGACTGCAGCTAAGTCTCTTAGCGGGAGAACTTAGGCGAGTATTGGACTGCAGCTAAGCCCCCCGAGTGGGAGTCTGGCTCTCCACTCGATAGGATTTTTTCAAACTTAGGCGAGTGTCTGACTGCAGCTAAGTCTCTTAGCGGGAGAACTTAGGCGAGTACTGGACTGCAGCTAAGCCCCCGAGTGGAGTCTGGCTCTCCACTCGGTAGGATTTTTTCAAACTTAGGCGAGTGTTTGACTGCAGCTAAGTCTCTTAGCGGGAGAACTTAGGCGAGTATTGGACTGCAGCTAAGCCCCCCGAGTGGGAGTCTGGCTCTCCACTCGATAGGATTTTTTCAAACTTAGGCGAGTGTCTGACTGCAGCTAAGTCTCTTAGAGGGAGAACTTAGGCGAGTACTGGACTGCAGCTAAGCCCCCGAGTGGGAGTCTGGCTCTCCACTCGGTAGGATTTTTTCAAACTTAGGCGAGTGTCTGACTGCAGCTAAGTCTCTTAGAGGGAGAACTTAGGTGAGTACTGGACTGCAGTTAAGCCCCCGAGTGGGAGTCTGGCTCTTCACTCGGTAGGATTTTTCAAACTTAGGCGAAATGGATTCGCGGCTAAGTCACCCACTGGGGGATTTCGTATGCAAACAAAAGTGACAGCAATTATTGGAACACTCTTGTCTTTGATAAAAATGAACTACAGAAATTTTTTCTTATTACATCTCGTCCAAGGGAGAACTCAAGTGTAAAAGGGGCAGAGCAGTTCCGCATTCCAAGCTCGCGGCTCGTTGATTTGGCGATCGACATTGTAGAGGTGATACGCTCCATTGTGGAGGACTCTGGTGACGATGAAGGGGCCTTCCCAAGTAGGAGCAAGCTTGTGTGGTTTCTGTTGATCCACTCGGAGGACCAAATCTCCTTCTTGGAAGGCTTGACTCTTGACATTCCTGGCATGGAATCGACGCAAGTCTTGCTGATAAATGGTCGATCTGATCATGGCCATCTCTCTCTCTTCTTCTAGGAGGTCGACTGCGTCTTGCCGGACTTGTTCTGCTTCATCTTCGGTATAAAGTTCGACTCGGGGTGCGTTGTGAAGAAGATCACTCGGCAGAACTGCTTCGGCTCCATAAACCAGAAAGAATGGAGTTCTTCCAGTCGACCGGTTCGGGGTGGTCCTCAATCCCCACAGAACTGACGGAAGCTCGTCGACCCAAGCACCTGCCGCGTGCTTGAGATCACGCATCAGTCGAGGCTTTAGTCCTTTGAGAATCAGACCATTTGCTCTCTCAGCTTGCCCATTCGACTGGGGATGGGCGACCGATGCGTAGTCGACTCGCGTGCCTTGAGCGGCGCAAAAAGCTCTGAACTTGTCCGAATCAAAGTTTGAACCATTGTCAGTGATGATGCTATGCGGGACTCCATATCTGAATGTTAGCCCTCTGACGAAACTGATAGCAGTGCAAGCGTCAAGATTCTTGATGGGCTTAGCTTCGATCCATTTGGTAAACTTGTCGACTGCCACAAGCACATGCGTGAAACCGCTCCTACCTGTTCTCAGTGGACCAACCATGTCTAGTCCCCAGACAGCAAAGGGCTAGACGAGTGGAATGGTCTTCAGGGCTGACGCAGGCTTGTGTGACATGTTGGAGTAGAACTGGCACCCTCCACACTTGTCGACTATCTCTTTTGCCATCTCATTTGCTCTTGGCCAGTAAAATCCCGCTCGGTATGCTTTAGCCACAATGGTCCGAGAGGACGCATGGTGACCACAGGTCCCCGAGTGGATATCATCAAGGATTATCTGACCCTCTTCTGGTGTTATGCACTTCTGACCGATTCCAGTCGCGCTCTCTCTATACCACTGTCCCTTTATGACTGTGAAGGCCTTGGATCGGCGGACGATCTGTCGAGCCTCTTCCTCGTCTCCGGGAGTTCTTTCCTTAGGATATACGCAATGTACGGTATCGTCCAGTCGGGAGTGATTGCCAAGACTTCCATGATTAGGTCGACCACAGCAGGAACTTCGACTTCAGTTGGATTTGTGGCACTTTTCGGCTGCGGGGCTTCTTCTGTAAAAGGATCCTCTTGGACTGACGGCGAGTGAATGTGTTCCAGGAACACGTTGCTGGGAATGGCTTCTCTCTTGGAGCCTATCTTTGCCAAATCGTCAGCTGCCTGATTTTTCAGTCGGGGGATGTGATGAAGCTCTAACCCCTCGAATTTCTTTTCTAGCTTTCTCACTGCATTGCAATAACCAGTCATTGCCGGACTTCTGACGTCCCACTCCTTCATCACTTGATTAACCACCAAATCTGAGTCACCATAGACCATGAGGCGACAGACGCCGAGTGAAATGGCCATGCGCAACCCATACAAAAGTGCTTCATATTCTGCTTCATTATTGGAGGAATCGAAGTGAATCTGGAGAACATATCTGAGCTTATCTCCTCGGGGGGAGACTAGAACTACCCCAGCACCGGAACCATTCAGCATCTTAGATCCATCGAAGAACATGGTCCAGTGCTCCGAGTGAACTTGAGTCGGAAGTTGCTGTTCGATCCACTCGGCGATGAAATCTGCGATTGCTTGGGACTTGATAGCCTTCTTTGCTTCAAACTTGATATCTAAGGGAAGGAGTTCAATCGCCCACTTGGCCACTCGACCAGTTGCATCTCTGTTGTGCAGAATCTCTGACAGTGGGGCGTCGCTGACGACTATAATGGAGTGGTCAGAGAAGTAATGTGCAACCTTCTTCGTGGTCATATAAATCCCATATACAAGCTTCTGGTAGTGGGGGTATCTTTGTTTTGAAGGGGTCAAAACTTCAGACACATAATAGACTGGGCGCTGAACTCTGAAGGCCTTTCCTTCTTCTTCCCGCTCGACCGTAAGTACTGTACTGACAACTTGTCCTGTGGCTGCAATGTAAAGCAGCAGAGGCTCTTTGCTGATTGGGGCAGCAAGCACCGGCTGGGTGGAGAGCAGAGCTTTGAGCTCTGCAAATGCTGCATCAGCTTCTGGAGTCCACTCAAACTTGTCAGACTTCTTCATCAGTCGGTAAAGAGGCAACGCCTTTTCACCGAGACGAGAAATGAATCGACTTAGAGCGGCCAAGCAGCCTGTAAGCTTTTGGACATCGTGCACGCGTACAGGATGCTTCATCCGGAGTATGGTGCCAACTTTTTCAGGATTGGCGTCGATCCCCCGTTCGGAAACGAGAAAACCGAGTAACTTTCCGCCTGGAACTCCGAATGTGCACTTTGATGGATTGAGCTTGATATCATACCTCCTGAGGTTGGCAAAGGTTTCAGCAAGGTCAGTCCGCAGGTCGGAACCTTTCCGTGACTTGACCACAATATCATCCATGTATGCCTCCATATTCCGACTGATTTGAGTGAGTAAACACTTCTGAATCATTCTCATGAACGTGGCTCCGGCGTTCTTGAGGCTGAACGGCATGGTGACGTAACAGAAGCATCTGAATGGAGTGATGAAAGCTATTTTGATCTCGTCGGGTCCATACAGACGGATCTGATGGTACCCGGAATAGGCATCTAGAAAAGACAATCTCTCGCACCCCGCGGTCGAGTCGACTATTTGGTCGATGCGAGGGAGGGGAAAATGATCTTTCGGGCAGGCCCGATTGATATGTTTGAAATCAATGCACATGCGAAGTGACTTGTCCTTCTTGGGGACCATGATGACATTGGCGAGCCACTCGGAGTGGTAAATCTCTCGGATGAACTCTGCTGCTAAGAGCCGAGCCACCTCCTCGCCAATGGCTTGCTTCTTCTGGACGGCGGACCGTCGAAGATGTTCCTTCACAGGCTTGAATTTTGGGTCGACTCGTAGACGGTGCTCGGCCAGTCCTCTGGGAACTCCAGGCATGTCAGAGGGTTTCCATGCGAAGATGTCCCAGTTCTCACGGAGGAGCTGGACGAGCGCTTCTTCCTATTTGGAGTCGAGCGTCGTTGAGATGTGAGTCGGGGCAGCATCGGGGTCGGTCGGGTGAATGTGGGCTGGCTTTGTTTCACCGGACGACTGAAAAGCTGATTCTGAAGCAGGCTTCTTGGCTCGTAGTAATTCACTCGGATCGGCAGTCTTCTGGTACTCTTGCAGCTCGACCACTGTCATCTGAGCATCAGCGATCTTTGAGCCTTTCTGAAAACACTCTTCTGCTTTCTTCCGATTGCCTGTAACAGTGATCACACCTTTAGGGCCAGGCATCTTCAGTTTGAGATACACGTAACACGGTCGAGCCATGAAACGTGCGTAAGCTGGCCTGCCCAAAATGGCATGATAAGCACTTTGGAAGTCCACAACCTCGAATGTCAACTTTTCCTTGCGGTAATTCTTTGAATCACCGAAAACCACATCAAGAGCAATCTGGCCGAGTGACTCGGCTTTCTTCCCAGGAATGACTCCGTGGAAGCTCATGTTGCTGGTACTGAGCCTGGACATCGGAATGCCCATTCCTTTCAAAGTTTCAGCATACAGTATGTTCAGGCCGCTGCCACCATCCATCAGGACTTTGGTCAGTCGAGTGCCTTCGACAACTGGGTCGACCACCAAAGCTTGCCTCCCAGGGGTGGCAATGTGCGCGGGGTGATCAGACTGGTCGAATGTGATGGCAGTCTGAGACCACTTCAGATAACTGGGTGTTGCCGGAGCAACCATATTCACCTCACGGTTAATGACTTTCAGTCGACTTTTGCTTTCGATATCAGCAAAAATCATCAGGGTGGAATTGACTTGGGGGTATCCATCGTCACTATCTTCCTTGTCTTCAACCCTGTCCGACTCCTTTTCCTTGTCTTTGGACTGCTTGCCCTGAAACTGCTGGATCAGGAGCCGGCACTGTCGAGTGGTATGCTTTGGGTAAATAAAATTACCCTCTTCATCTTTCTTGGTGTGGATGTGACATGGCAGATCCAAAACATCATTCCCATCCCGATCCTTGACTTTCTTGGGCTTCCAAGGCCCCTTGGGTTTTCCCTTGAATTTTCCCTGGGTTACGGCCAGGGCCTCCCCAGGGGCGGCTGGTTCTGCCTTCCGCTTCTGCTTCCGACTGGAGTTCCCTTCGGTTTCTTGGGCGACTGCCTTGTGCTTGCCACTCCGGAGTCGGTCTTCGTCTTCGCCATTAGCATATTTGGTGGCAATCTCCATCATCCAATTCAGAGACATCTCTCCAGTTCGACCGAACTTCAGATTCAATTCTTTGTACTTAACGCCTTCTTTAAAGGCACAAACTGCTTGATGGTCTGGCACATTCTCAACTGTGTGATGCAGTGTGATCCACCTCTGGATGTAATCCCTCAGTGTTTCATTCGGCTTCTGCACGCAAGACCGCAATTCTATAAGGCCTGCGGGTCACTTGCATGTTCCTTCAAAGGTTGTGACAAACACTCGGGAGAGGTCCTCCCAAGTGTAGATGCTGCTGGGTGCCAACTGATTTAGCCACGCTCTGGCTGAGCCCTCTAACATGAGAGGTAAATGCTTCATGGCCACCTCATCATTGCCACCGCCAATCTGTACAGCCACTCGGTAATCTTCGAGCCAAGTGTCAGGCTTAGATTCATCGGTGAACTTGCTGACTCCAGTCGCCAGCCTGAAGTTGGGAGGAATCACTGCGGCTCTGATGGCTCGACTGAAACACTCTGGCCCTGAAGCATGTACTCTGCTGCTGGCAGGCGCATCTCTGTTGTGGCCTTCTCGATGAGCTCTGTTCCTGTCAACCAAACCTTGAACGAGGATGGATCTCGCATCAAAGCCTGGGTCCCTGGGGTCGACTGGAATCCTCTGCCCAAAACTATGAGGGCGTCTGTCATCTTGCCGTCGAGGCGCATACGACCCACTCCTCGGGGGAGGGGTTGGCACTCGACGTCGATCATCACGATCGGATCGGTGATCATACTGCTCATTTCTTCTGTACTGATCGTGCCGGTCTCCATGTCCCTCACGCCTCGGGGGCGATCTCGGGCTGTGAGCTGACTGGACTGTGTCCGTTGCCACGGATCGACTGTGGATCCTATTCCGCGACTGAGAAACAGCGGAATTCTGGTTTCCCGCCGCCCGGAGCAAGGCTCTGATCTGCAACAAGCCCTTGCCAGCCTCCGACTGGGAGGGCTGAATTGATTCTGCTATACGGGCCGCAGCGGCCAAATTCTGAACTGGGGTTCGATATACCTGCGGTGGCGGGAAGAGCTGACGCCGACTGGACTCGGGAGCTCGCTGACGCACTTGCTCGTCGAGTATTCGCTGGAGATTCTCCAGTCGAGTGCGCTCGGCCAGGTTAGCCAAGCGCGCGTCCTCCAAGGCCCGGGCCTCGGGGGTTTCTCCGACAATAGGAGTGTGGAGCGCGTCCATGTTCCGGTGGCAAAGCTCCTCTCGCTGCAATGACGTGAGAGGTTCGGGGAGATACTCATCGTGGGGATGCGACGGGTCGCCCCCACCCGCGCCTCCGTCAGCGCGAGGGAAACCGGGAGGACTGTGTGTCCCATCGACCGCCAGAACTTCAGCCGCTGGGTCGCTGCTGTCGCACTCGGATGCGGTCTCCGCGGAGCCAGTCGACAGGTCGAACAGGCCGCTGAGGGATTCGTCGGGCTCGATTGCCGCGACTTGTGGGGCTGCCGACTGGCGGGCCACGGCATGCCTCACCCACCGCTGGAGTCTCGACCGACCGGAGCGCTTGCGCTGGTGGGAGACGGGGCGGGGAGACGACACGGGGGCCGACTGATACTGGGTCGACGGCTGCCGCAGGAGGACGCCACAAATGCATGCGCGGAAGTGCGTCGCACCGCGGACGGGGAGCGCGTCGATGTCGAGTGGTGCCTCCTGAAGCCAGGCGGAGTCGTCGGCGATGAACGTGAGCGCGCCGAGACGGATCTCGCGGCCCTCCACCAAAACTCCGCAAGAAACCATGATCAAAGGGATCGGAAAAGATCGCAACTTCTCCAACTAGGCGCTAAGATTCCTGCCCCACGGTGGGCGCCAACTGTCGTGGTTCTAACTCTGACAGTGATGTATGGGGGTGTGTATGGAGAGGCTAGATCTCAGCTAGTGGGAAGTTGTAAACACACGAGGATTACGAGTTCAGGCCCTTCTCGGAGGAAGTAACAGCCCTACGTCTCGGTGCCCGGAGGCGGTCGATTGGATTATGTGTGTGTGAATAACAGGGGTGCGAACCCTTCATACCGAGGAGGGGGGTGGCTTATATAGAGTTCGCCGGCCCTCTCCTGCCCTCAGTAATGCAGGGTTTAAGGTACATTTAAGGTTGGGCGTTACTGGTAACGCCCCTAATAAAGTGCTATAATGACCATAAAGACTACTTAATACCCGACCGTTTGCCTGCGGAGTGACTTCGGATCTCCTGGCGGTCGAGTGGCTAGCTTCATGGTCGGGTGATAGCTTCTTGGTCGAGTGTCTTGAATCCGTCGAGTGGTATACCTTCAAGTCGATTGAAAGGTGACTTCTTCTAGGGATATCCTCGGGTAGGGCTCTTTGGACAGGTCCGTGCCCCTACCCTACGTACATAGCTTCATCAGCGGACGCCTCAGGGCCTCCTCATATCCGACCAGTTATGGCCTGCATATGAGGGGTGGCGGTCAGGCCAGATGTACACTGCCGGTTTGAGGAGTCCGGCTGAGTTGAGGGTCTGTATCACATAAATTCGTGAAGTATTTATGAAGTAATTATGACGTACAACACCTCCATTTCTAAAGGTAAGGCGTATTTTGTTTGTTAAGACATGCATTTGACCAATAATTACTTCATAAATTTGTGTCACTAAATTCATATACTCCCTATGTCCGAAAATACTTATTATCAAAATGAATAAAAAGAGATGTATCTAGATGTATTTTAGTTCTAGATACATCCTTTTTTGTCCATTTTGATGACAAATATTTTTAGACGGATGGAGTACTATTTAAAATTACTTTGTAATGATAGTAATTTTGTATCACATAAATCAAAAAATTAAAAGAGTAATTATTGGTCAAAGTCTTGTCTTAACGAAACGAAATACATCTTATTCATCGGAACGGAGGGATGAGTTGCCAATCACATGAATTGGCCGGCTGGTACTAGTGGCCGGTACACTCAACCCCGCACTGAACACTTGAACAGTGAGCACTATTTTCGTTTGAGTGCCGGCCGGGGAGGCACGACGCGGGTATTCTTGATGACTGGATCTCCTCTTGAGTCTTGACACGCGCGCAACTAACAAGATCGCCCACTGTACCAGAGGATAATACTACGTGCGGGCAGGACCGGCTGACTGGACGCTTTATCAGAGCCGGCCAACACCACCAGTAGCAGTGACGGGAAACCAGACCGGCCGGCCAATCACCCGCCCCCCACGAGCCAAAGCTAATGCAGGCCCCATGTTGATGGAAGTGACAATTCCCGGTAGACCGAGACTTGTTTCTCCGAAAGCAAAACAAGCCATGGACGTGCGTGTGTGGATCGAGCTCGATTCTGCACTGCACGGCGGTGACTGTCGAGTGACCCTTCTGTTGTCCAAGGTGCACACCAGTCCCTCCCGTGGTTACTCGTTGGAACCGGCGCACGATCGACCTATCCTACCTGCTGCGGGCTCGGACGGGGCTTGCCTGCTCCCGTCCGGGAAGGCCCTGAACGTGTGGACGTTTGCTCTGACGTTGCACATCCTCAGGTTCTTGTCACCCCTGATGGCCGCGCCGGGCGGCGCCCGCAGCAGCCCGAAGGCGATGGCGAGCTGCTCGCTGTGGTACCGTAGCATGGCCGCCTTCTCGGCCTCGTCGACGTCGTGGAGCACGCACGACGTGGTGGGCGCGTACCCCTCGCCCCACATCCGCTCCCAGAGTGCGTCCATGTGCTCGTGCAACTCGGCGCTCGACGGGTGGGCCGACTCGCCGGCCATGAACCGGTGGGTCGCGCCGTGGAGCTCGACCCAGCTGCACCGGGGCTCCTTGGCCACGCCCTGCCGCCGCATCGTCGCCCGCATCGCCACGGACTTCTCCCACATCCCGGCGGCAGAGTAGATGTTGCGGCCTCGCCGGGCTCCCGCTCGAAGAGCCGCTCGGCGGCGATCTCGCCGAGCTCCACATTCTGGTGCAGCCGGCACACACCCAGCAGGCTGCTCCACGCCGACACTTGGTGCTCACGCGGGACGCCCGTCTGCAGTTATGCTTGCACAGCGCACGCTGCTGGGACCTGCTCCCCACGATTATGCGCGCCGCCGCCGCGGTGACCAGGCATGCCGTGACAAGATGGTGAAGAAGGGCTGAAAGCTGACATGGTAGTATCACGTGCTACCGGGGTGTGCGGCGGCGCGTGATGCTAACGGTGGCGGGGCTTGTTGACGAATGACCAGCTGCGGAGATGAGCCCGTGGGAAAGACGGCGAGCGTGTGTATTTTCGTACGTGAGCAATAGAAAAAAATACAGAAATTGTTTGCCTTTTTTATGCTAGAAAAAGAGACGGAAAAGCACTGCCGTTGAATGGAAAAGAGAGAGCGGGGAGCACGGATGGGAGCATGGTGCGGAAACAGGCAAGCCCCGTCCGGAGTTGTTAGGCTAGTCATAATGGGAGTAACTTATCTAGCAACATAGCGTATTCCAAGAAATTTTTGCTTATGTGGCAAGTATTTAATATGAGGTGGTAACATAATATGTTACCGTAAAATAGCGCTTTTCAAGACAAGATGAGTCTACAAACTAATAAATGAAGTCTTATATGACACTACTATCGTGTTACGTAACCTACCTATGGGATAATTTGGCAGCCTTTAATTGGACACTAGAGAGGGCTGGGGCCCACCTGAAAATCAGAAGGAATGCTTTGTTTAGTTGGAGGGAAAAGAAGTTCACGTAACAACAGTAGGTAGGTCTAGCATTTTCGTGTACGTACTAGTGCCGTTTAGTCGTTTTTGCAGAGCACGGCCGCAACGCAGCGCAGCTGTGCGCCTTTTCTGCTCCATCGTTGCCGGTACAGATTGGCTGGCAGGTGCGTGCAAACCTGCACACGTTCATAAGCTAAGAGCATCTCGGTCCCTCGGGACTGGTAATAGCGCCGTTCTGGGGCGAACTGACCATAATTTCATCGTGAGGGGTGATTGTGTTTCCAGCCGCCGTCTTCAGGTCGCCCCCAGACGATGCTTTCTAAAAGTTTTTAAAAACATATTCGGCCAAAATTCGGCCAAACACGACACAAATTTGGCGATATTTAAGCGTTCCATCATCTTTTTACATATTGAAAACATAATCTAAAAAAAAACTACTGATGCCGCGCCGCTGTCGCCCGCGCGCTTACAGGCCGAAGAGCTGCTGAAGGCGTCATACTCACGCGGCCATCGTCCTCCTTTTCCTTCTTCACACAACGGTCGTCCTGCTGGACCCCTGCCCGGGGTCGCCCTGACGGACTGGTTTGGCTGGCGGCGACGCCTCGTCATCGCTGTCCTCAAGGACGATGACGCCTCCCTCGTTGCGGCCACAACATCGAGCGGCGATCTCCTCTAGGACGCGGGGCTGGCGCTCCATGTTCAACCGGGCCAAGTCCTCGTGCGCCCACTTGATGTCGGCCTCGTCGGCGGCGGCCATGTCATCGTGCTCGCTCTTCACGGCGCCGAGCCCCGGCTCCGTCTTCGGCTTGACGAGGCAGGAGGTAGGAGCAGAAGAGGCACGACCACCCTCATTGATGACGAGGACGGTGTCGCGGGTGCGCTGGTCGAGCGGCGTCTCCACGGGCTCGGCCTGAACGCTAACGAGCGCCGGCGACCCGGAGGAGTGGGAAAAGGAGGAGCAACAGAAGGACCCGCCCACCATCCGCCTCGGCAGCCATGGGCCGCCACTCCGGCGGGGGGCCGGGGCCGGGCCGCTGGGTACTCGAGCGGCGATCGTTGCCGCCCTCAAGGTATTCGAGGACGGTGTGAGTGCGCGGTCGGGGGCGCCCTACCACAGACGGCGACCGTCACTGTTGTTGCGTCCCTTTATCACCGACGCGTTGTTGGTGAAGGCGAGCTGCTTCTCGTGATGGTGTTAGAAGTACGCCGCCCAATGCGCGTGGTTGCTACGTACTACTCCGACGCGTGGCGGCGTGCTTGACGTATGCGATGTCATGGGTATGTAGGGGCTGTTTGGATTGAGCCCCAGCTGGCCCTACCAATTCGTTGGCATGCCAAAATATTGGCGCACCATCCGGCCGCCCTGAGCTCGCCCATGAATTGGCAAGAAAATGAACTGCAGCAGCCCATGCAGTGTGGGCGTACCAAATAGTTGGCCATCAACCAAATAGATGCCCAGCCTTTAGTCAACGCTAATATTTTAGCTAGGCGTCTGCGGGCTTCAATCCAAACAGCCCCGTATATCCTGCATGCCGTGGATACGCACGTGCCAACGCACATATATACTCGCCAGCCGGCCCGGCCGGCATCGTAACATGGCACTCTCGTGCTGCACTGCATCCACGCGCTTTAGCAATGGAGGCGACGACAGGTCGTTTCGGGTCCAGCATGTCAGCGACGCATTTAACGGGCCAGCAGGCGCCAGTGGGAGCCATGTGGTCTGGTGCCTCGCTCCATCGTTAGTTAGGTCGGCGGCCGGGCGGAGGCGCCGAGCCACCAAATCACGTTAAACGATTTATAGCATAAGTAGCATCATGTGCAGTGCTTCCATATCTGTCGGTGTTTCTAGCGAAAATCATCCATGCGTCGTCCTAACATGAGAAAACGAAAACTTTCACGACATATTTCGTACTCTTTACAGCTATATATAATCTCCCACAACAGCCGGGAGAAAGAAGGAAGCAGCATGGCCGCAATTATATCGTGGTCGAAGATGATGACCTGCTTGTGACTGGTTACAGATCTTTTTACTATAGGGATCTTCTCTCAAGATTCAGAAATGATGACACGGGGCTCCGGAGATCTTCTTGTGTTATTGTTGTCTTAGGGTACTCTAGGCAGGTGCGGACACAGGGAAAAAATTGAGAGGGGGCAAAAAAAGAATGTCCATATTCTTGAACCAACAAGGCAAGAACATTCATGTAAACCAAACAAGGGCATAATAACTTCATTTTCCAAGCATTAACCAAATTCATCAAATGTGAAAGAAGACCAACCATTTGAGACGAATTAATTAGATATGATGATATCTTGTTTCGAAATTGCCAAAGTGTCCCTGTAAAAAAAAGTTGCCAAAGTGAACATTGGCATTCTAATATTATTTTTTTGTGAATAGACATTCTAATAATCTAACCTACAAGAAAAACATTATCAAATTGAGAAACAATGAAAATATTGAAGAGGGCCGGTGCGTTGAAAAAGCAAAGAAATCTTTAGCGCATTACCTTCCATTTGACGCATGATGATCTTTGATTGTATTATAAAATGTTTTAGCACATTACCTTCAATCTATAAAAATGTTTAACTATCAATTTGGGCAGGAATTCCAGTCGTTTAGATGGATCCTTAGGAAGCTTTTCCTAATCAACTAGTACCGGCATCTTGAAGTTGTTGATTTTTTAAAAAAAAAAAAAACTCCATTTATTTCCCTGCAATTTAAGCAAAAAAAAAATGAAAGTTAAATTAACGGTGGAATTTCCATACATCACGCATGAAGATGAAATGTGCTACAAACTAGGAAGTAATAATAGATGATGTGAAGTAAATTGGAGATTTTAGGTACAGACTAGCCACTAGTGGTAATTAGAAAGTTGCATACAAAAATTTAAGTGTTACAAAAAAGATGTTTAAACTGGCGTAATCATCCAAATCGATAAACTATACACACATATGTTGGTAAGAAATTAGGGAATTAGATGGCATACCTTGATGTCAGTAGAATTAGGGAATTGCGTATTGAGAACTCTGTTCGGTGATGGAGTAGTGCAAGGCCGCCAATGGAGCAAGGGGCCGGCGACGGCAAGTCAGCGATTAGCCGCAACGAGCAGGCGATGTGATGACTCCGCGGCGGCGTGAGAGGCGAGGTCAAGGCTTCCCGAAGTCCATCCCGTGCCTGGCTGCGTGTGCGAGTACGTGAAATCTGGCCATTGGATTAAGCTAGGGAACTACGCACGGAAAAGGAGGCATCTGACGTACGCTAAAGGCCTTAGCAATTCTATTTCTTATATATTGGGCTTCTTATCTAGACTTGGGCTTCCCAAAATAAAGAAATACTGGGCCGAGTGGGGGCAGAGGATTCGGCCGAGTGGGGGCACGATGAATACACGTCGGACCAACTTTAATCGGTTGGAAAAATCGAGTGGGGGCAGCTGCGCCCACAGCCTATAACCTCGGTCCGCCCCTGACTTTAGGTGTTCATATGGTCTTTTGTATTTGCGTTTCAGCGTGCTTGTAAATGTCAACTACTTTATATTGTTTCATGATTTGAATGAAAAATTCTAAAAAAACAGCTATATAATCTCCCTTTAAAAAACATATAAAAGCACTTAGATCATTAGTATTTTAATGATCTACACGCTTATATTTTTTTTTACGAAGAATCCATAGCGAATGAATCGATAGCCTCTGCAGCAAACAGCCTCCACGAGACCACAAAGGCACATATACAAAATTGTCACCTTCGTCTCCTTACAGGAGCACAAAAGCTCAAGTATTATTTATTTATTTTGCCAGAAAGACCCAAGATTATATTGAAAATAAACAGTGGCACAATGCAACCTCAGAAAAATAAAAAATTACAAATAGCACCCAGTAGAACCAATCTAGCCCCACCTCCGATGCGGATAAGGGCACGGCGCCGTCGCCGTCGCTCCCTGCCAGAGCCGGCAAAACCCTTGGTTGTGCGCATGGATTAAACATGTTAGGAAGTCACCATCCTCGTTCCAGGAGGACCAGTATGCCAGAGATAAGCCAGACTGGAACTGTGCCGCCACTTGCGTCGGTTTGTTGAATGATGACGATGAAGCATTGCCACCGACGAGAACCTGCAAATCCGGAGTGACCACCTTCCTACAAAAGCTCCATGCCCCCATGTCGATGCCAAAGTGCGCGCTGCCGCCGACAAGAACCTGCAAATCCAGAGCCACCACGTTCCTACAGAAGCTCCATGCCCCCACGTCAACGCCAGAGCGAGCACCAGCACTGACAAGAACCCGCAAATCCAGAGTCACCACGTTCCTACAAAAGCTCTATGCCCCCAGGTTGAAGCTAGATCGCGCGGTGCCACCGACGAGAACCTGCAAATCCGGAGTCACCACGTTCCTACAAAAGCTCCATGCCCCTATGTCGACGCCGGACCGCACGCCGCCACTGACGAGAGCCTGCAAATCTGGAGCCACCACGTTCCTATAGAAGCTCCATGCCCCCATGTCGACGCCAAAGCGAACGCTGCCACCGACAAGAACCCGCAAATCCGGAGTCACCACGTTCCGACAAAAGCTCTATGCCCCCATGTCGATGCCGGACCGCGCGCCGCCACCGACGAGAACCTGCAAATCCGGAGTCACCACGTTCCTAAAAAAGCTCCATGCCCCCATGTCGACACCGGACCGCGCGTCGCCACCGACGAGAACCTGCAAATCCGGAGTAACCATGTTCCTACATAACCTCCATGCCCTCATGTCGACGCCGAAGCGCACGCCGCCAGCAACGAGAACCTGCAAATCCAGAGTGACAACGTTCCTACGGAAACTCCATGCCCCCGTGTCGACGCCAGAGCGCGCGCCGCCACCGACAAGAACCTGCAAATCCGGAGCGACCATGTTCCTACAAAAGCTCCATGCCCCCATGTCGACGTCGGAGTGCATGCCGCCACCGACGAGAACCTGCAAATCTGGAGTCACCATGTTCCTACAGAAGCTCCATGCCCCCATGTCGACGCCAGAGCGAGCACCAGCACCGACAAGAACACGCAAATCCAGAGTCACCACGTTCGTACGAAAGCTCTATGCCCCCAGGTTGACGCCAGACCGCGCGGTGCCACCGACGAGAACCTGCAAATCCGGAGTCACCACGTTCCTACAAAATCTCCATGCCCCTATGTTGATGCCGGACCGCGCGCCGCCACTGACGAGAACCTGCAAATCCTGAGCCACCACGTTCTTATAGAAGCTCCAAGCCCCCATGTCGACGCCAGAGCTAGCGCTGCCACCGATAAGAACCCACAAATCCGGAGTCACCACGTTCCGACAAAAGCTCTATGCCCCCATGTCAACGCCGGACAGTGCGCCGCCACCGAAGAGAACCTGCAAATCCGGAGTCGCCACGTTCCTACAAAAGCTCCATGCCCCCATGTCGACACCGGACCGCGCGTCGCCACCGACGAGAACCTGCAAATCCGGAGTAACCATGTTCCTACATAAGCTCCATGCCCTCATGTCAACGCCGGAGCGCGCCGCCAGCGACGAGAACCTGCAAATCCGGAGTGACAACGTTCCTACGAAAACTCCATGCCCCCGTGTCGACGCCAGAGCGCGCGCCGCCACCGACAAGAACCTGCAAATCCGGAGTGACCATGTTCCTACAAAAGCTCCATGCCCCCATGTCGACGTCGGAGCGCGTGCCGCCACTGACTAGAACCTGCAAATCCGGAGTCACCACGTTCCTACAGAAGCTCCATGCCCCCATGTCGACGCCAGAGCGAGCACCAGCACCGACAAGAACCCGCAAATCCGGAGTCACCATGTTCCTACAAAAGCTCCATGCCCCCAGGTTGAAGCCAGACCGCGCGGTGCCACCGACGAGAACCTGCAAATCCAGAGTCACCACATTCCTACAAAAGCTCCATGCCCCTATGTCGACGCTGGACCGCGCCGCCATTGATGAGAACCTGCAAATCTGGAGCCACCATGTTCTTATAGAAGCTCCATGCCCCCATGTCGATGCCAGAGCAAGCGCTGCCACTGACAAGAACCCACAAATCCGGAGTCACCACGTTCCGACAAAAGCTCTATGCCCCCATGTCAACGCCGGACCACGCGCCGCTACTGACGAGAACCTGCAAATCCGGAGTCGCCATGTTCCTACAAAAGCTCCATGCCCCCATGTCTACACCGGACCGCATGTCGCCACCAACGAGAACCTGCAAATCCGGAGTAACCATGTTCCTACATAAGCTCCATGACCTCATGTCGATGCTATGTCGACGTTGGAGCGCGTGCCGCCACCGACGAGAACCTGCGAATCCGGAGTCACCATGTTCCTACATAAGATCCATGCCCCCATGTTGACACCGGAGCGCGCACCGCCACGACAAGAACCTGCAAATCCGGAGTCACCACGTTCCTACATAAGATCCATGCCCCCATGTCGACACCCTGCGTGCGCCGCCACCGACGAGAACTTGCCAATATGGAGTCACCACATTCCTACAGAAGCTCCATGCTCTCATGTTGACGCCAAAGCATACACCGCCACCGACGAGAAACTGCAAATCCGGAATCACCACGTTCTTACAAAAGCACCATGCTGAAGGAAATATGCCCTAGAGGCAATAATAAAGTTATTATTTATTTCCTTATTTCATGATAAATGTTTATTATTCATGCTAGAATTGTATTAACCAGAAACATAATACATGTGTGAATACATAGACAAACAGAGTGTCACTAGTATGCCTCTACTTGACTAGCTCGTTGATCAAAGATGGTTAAGTTTCCTAACCATAGACATGAGTTGTCATTTGATTAACGGGATCACATCATTAGGAGAATGATGTGATTGACTTGACCCATTCCGTTAGCTTAGCACTTGATCGTTTAGTTTGTTGCTATTGCTTTTTTCATGACTTATACATGTTCCTATGACTATGAGATTATGCAACTCCCGTTTACCAGAGGAACACTTTGTGTGCCACCAAACGTCACAACGTAACTGGGTGATTATAAAGGTGCTCTACAGGTGTCTCCAAAGGTACTTGTTGGGTTGACGTATTTCGAGATTAGGATTTGTCACTCCGATTGTCGGAGAGGTATCTCTGTGGCCAATGCACATCACTATAAGCCTTGCAAGCATTGCAACTAATGAGTTAGTTGCGGGATGATGTATTACAGAACGAGTAAAGAGACTTGATGGTAACGAGATTGAACTAGGTATTGAGATACCGACGATCGAATCTCGGGCAAGTAACATACCGATGACAAAGGGCACAACATATGTTGTTATGCGGTCTGACCGATAAAGATCTTCGTAGAATATGTAGGAGTCAATATGGGCATCCAAGTCCCGCTATTGGTTATTGACCAGAGAGGCGTCTCGGTCATGTCTACATAGTTCTCGAACCCGTAGGATCCGCACGCTTAAACGTTCGTTGACAATATAGTACTATATGAGTTATGTATGTTGATGACCGAATGTTGTTCGGAGTCCGGGATGAGATCACGGACATGACGAGGAACTCCGGAATGGTCCGGAGACAAAGTTTGATATATGGGATAATAGTGTTTGGTCACCGGAAGGGTTCCGGAAATCATCGGAAGGGGTTCCGGATGTTTCCCGAAATGTTTGGGTACGAAAACACTTTATTTGGGCCAAAGGGGAAAGCCCACAAGGTTTTTGGAAAACGCAAAAGGAAGTTTTGCGGAGTCCAGGGTCCAGACGCTAGGGTCCCTGGCGTCTGGGTCTAGACGCCGGGAACCCTGGCGTCTGACCCTGGAGTCCGAGAAGGACTCTTGCCTTTCGGGTGAAACCGACTTTGTGGAGGCTTTTACTCCAAGTTTCGACCCCAAGGCTCAACATATAAATAGAGGGGTAGGGCTAGCACCCAAGACACATCAAGAAACACCAAGCCGTGTGCCGGCAACCCCGTCCCCTCTAGTTTATCCTCCGTCATAGTTTTCGTAGTGCTTAGGCGAAGCCCTGCGAAGATTGTTCTTCACAAACACCGTCACCATGCCGTCGTGCTGCCGGAACTCATCTACTACTTCGCCCCTCTTGCTGGATCGAGAAGGCGAGGACGTCACCGAGCCGAACGTGTGCAGAACTCGGAGGTGCCGTGCTTTCGGTACTTGGATCGGTCGGATCGTGAAGACGTACGACTACATCAACCGCGTTGATATAACGCTTCCGCGAACGGTCTACGAGGGTACGTAGACAACACTCTCCCCTCTCGTTGCTATGCATCACCATGATCTTGCGTGTGCGTAGGAATTTTTTTGAAATTACTATGTTCCCCAACAGTGGCATCCGAGCCAGGTTTTATGCTTTGATGTTATATGCACGAGTAGAACACAAGTGAGTTGTGGGCGATATAAGTCATACTGCTTACCAGCATGTCATACTTTGGTTCGGCGGTATTGTTGGATGAAGCAGCCCGGACCGACATTACGCGTACGCTTACGCGAGACTGGTTCTACCAACGTGCTTTGCAGACAGGTGGCTGGCGGGTGTCAGTTTCTCCAACTTTAGTTGAACCAAGTGTGGCTACGCCCGGTCCTTGCGAAGGTTAAAACAGCATCAACTTGACAAACTATCGTTGTGGTTTTGATGCGTAGGTAAGAACGGTTCTTGCTAATCCCGTAGCAGCCACGTAAAACTTGCAACAACAAAGTAGAGGACGTCTAACTTGTTTTTGCAGGGCATGTTGTGATGTGATATGGTCAAGACATGATGCTAAATTTTATTGTATGAGATGGTCATGTTTTGTAACCGACTTATCGGCAACTGGCAGGAGCCATATGGTTGTCTCTTTATTGTATGCAATGCAATCGCCCTGTAATGCTTTACTTTATCACTAAGCGGTAGCGATAGTCGTGGAAGCATAAGATTGACGAGACGACAACGATGCTATGATGGAGATCAAGGTGTCGTGCCAGTGATGATGGTGATCATGAAGGTGCTTCGGAGATGGAGATCACAAGCATAAGATGATGATGGCCATATCATATCACTTATATTGTTTGCATGTGATGTTTATCTTTTATGTATCTTATCTTGCTTTGATTGACGGTAGCATTATAAGATGATCTCTCACTAAATTTCAAGATAAAAGTGTTCTCCCTGAGTATGCACCGTTGCCAAAGTTCGTCATGCCCAGACACCACGTGATGATCAGGTGTGATAAGCTCTACGTCCATCTACAACGGGTGCAAGCCAGTTTTTGCACACGCAGAATACTCAGGTTAAACTTGACGAGCCTAGCATATGCAGATATGGCCTTGGAACACTGAGACCGAAAGGTCGAGCGTGAATCATATAGTAGATATGATCAACATATTGATGTTCACCATTGAAAGCTACTCCATTTCACGTGATGATCGGTTATGGTTTAGTTGATTTGGATCACGTGATCACTTAGAAGATTAGAGGGATGTCTTTTTAAGTGGGAGTTCTTAAGTAATATGATTAATTGAACTTAAATTTATCATGAACTTAGTACCTGATAGTATTTTGCTTGTCTATGTTGATTGTAGATAGATGGCCCGTACTGTTGTTCCGTTGAATTTTAATGCGTTCCTTGAGAAAGCAAAGTTGAAAGATGATGGTAGCAATTACATGGACTGGGTCCGTAACTTGAGGATTATCCTCATTGCTGCACAGAAGAATTACGTCCTGAAAGCACCGCTATGTGCCAAGCCTGCTGCAGGAGCAACACCAGATGTTATGAACGTCTGGCAGAGCAAAGCTGATGACTACTCGATAGTTCAGTGTGCCATGCTTTACGGCTTAGAACCGGGTCTTCAACGACGTTTTGAACTTCATGGAGCATATGAGATGTTCCAGGAGTTGAAGTTAATATTTCAAGCAAATGCCCGAATTGAGAGATATGAAGTCTCCAATAAGTTCTATAGCTGCAAGATGGAGGAGAATAGTTCTATCAGTGAACATATACTCAAAATGTTTGGGTATCATAATCACTTGACTCAACTGGGAGTTAATCTTCCTGTTGATAGTGTCATTGACAGAGTTCTTCAATCACTGCCACCAAGCTACAAGAGCTTCGTGATGAACTATAACATACAAGGGATGGATAAAACGATTCCCAGCTCTTCGCAATGCTAAAGGCTGCGGAGGTAGAAATCAAGAAGGAGCATCAAGTGTTGATGGTCAATAAGACCGCCAGTTTCAAGAAAAAGGGCAAAGGGAAGAAGAAGGGGAACTTCAAGAAGAACAGCAAACAAGTTGCTACTCAGGAGAAGAAACCCAAGTCTGGACCTAAGCCTGAAACTGAGTGCTTCTACTGCAAGCAGACTGGTCACTGGAGGCGGAACTGCCCCAAGTATTTGGCGGATTAGAAGGATGGCAAGGTGAACAAAGGTATATGTGATATACATGTTATTGATGTGTACCTTACTAGAGCTCGTAGTAGCACCTGGGTATTTGATACTGGTTCCGTTGCTAATATTTGCAACTTGAAACAGGGACTACGGATTAAGCGAACACTGGCCAAGGACGAGGTGACGATGCGCGTGGGAAATGGTTCCAAAGTCGATGTGATCGCGGTCGGCACGCTACCTCTACATCTACCTTCGGGATTAGTTTTAGACCTAAATAATTGTTATTTGGTGCCAGCGTTGAGCATGAACATTATATCTGGACCTTGTTTGATGCGAGACGGTTATTCATTTAAATCAGAGAATAATGGTTGTTCTATTTATATGAGTAATATCTTTTATGGTCATGCACCCTTTAAAAGTGGTCTATTTTTGATGAATCTCGATAGTAGTGATACACATATTCATAATGTTGAAGCCAAAAGATGCAGAGTTGATAATGATAGTGCAACTTATTTGTGGCACTGCCGTTTATGTCATATCGGTGTAAAGCGCATGAAGAAACTCCATACTGATGGACTTTTGGAACCACTTGATTATGAATCACTTGGTACTTCCGGACCGTGCCTCTAAGATGACTAAAACGCCGTTCTCCGATACAATGGAGAGAGCAAAAGATTTGTTGGAAATCATACATACAGATGTATATGGTCCGATGAATGTTGAGGCTCGTGCCGGATATCGTTACTTTCTCACCTTCACAGATGATTTAAGCAGATATGGGTATATCTACTTAATGAAACATAAATCTGAAACATTTGAAAAGTTCAAAGAATTTCAGAGTGAAGTTGAAAATCATCGTAACAAGAAAATAAAATTTCTACGATCTGATCGTGGAGGAGAATATTTGAATTACGAGTTTGGTCTACATTTGAAACAAAGCGGAATAGTTTCGCAACTAACGCCACCCGGAACACCACAGCGTAATGGTGTGTCCGAACGTCGTAATCGTACCTTACTAGATATGGTGCGATCTATGATGTCTCTTACTGATTTACCACTATCGTTTTGGGGTTATGCTTTAGAGACGGCCGCATTCACGTTAAATAGGGAACCATCGAAATCCGTTGAGACGACGCCTTATGAACTGTGGTTTGGCAAGAAACCAAAGTTGTCGTTTCTTAAAGTTTGGGGCTGCGATGCTTATGTGAAAAAGCTTCAACCTGATAAGCTCGAACCCAAATCGGAGAAATGTGTCTTCATAGGATACCCAAAGGAGACTGTTGGGTACACCTTCTATCACAGATCCGAAGGCAATACATTCGTTGCTAAGAATGGATCCTTTCTAGAGAAGGAGTTTCTCTCGAAAGAAGTGAGTGGGAGGAAAGTAGAACTTGATGAGGTAACTGTACCTGCTCCCTTATTGGAAAGTAGTTCATCACAGAAACCGGTTTCTGTGACACCTACACCAATTAGTGAGGAAGTTAATGATGATGATCATGGAACTTCAGATCAAGTTATTACTGAACCTCGTAGATCAACCAGAGTAAGATCCGCACCAGAGTGGTACGATAATCCTGTTCTGAAAGTCATGCTACTGGATCATGATGAACCTATGAACTATGAAGAAGCGGTGGTGAGCCCAGATTCCGCAAAATGGCTTGAAGCCATGAAATCTGAGATGGGATCCATGTATGAGAATAAAGTGTGGATTTTGGTTGACTTGCCCATTGATTGGCAAGCAATTGAGAATAAATGGATCTTCAAGAAGAAGACTGACGATGACGGTAATATTACTGTCTACAAAGCTCGACTTGTTGCGAAAGGTTTTCGACAAGTTCAAGGGATTGACTACGATGAGACCTTCTCACCTGTAGCGATGCTTAAGTCTGTCCGAATCATGTTAGCGATTGCCGCATTTTATGATTATGAAATTTGGCAAATGAATGTCAAAACTGCATTCCTGAATGGATTTCTGGAATAAGAGTTGTATATGATGCAACCGGAAGGTTTTGTCGATCCAAAGGGAGCTAACAAAGTGTGCAAGCTCCAGCGATCCATTTATGGACTGGTGCAAGCCTCTCGGAGTTGGAATAAACATTTTGATAGTGTGATCAAAGCATTTGGTTTTGTACAGACTTTTGGAGAAGCCTGTATTTACAAGAAAGTGAGTGGGAGCTCTGTAGCATTTCTGATATTATATGTGGATGACATATTACTGATTGGAAATGATATAGAATTTCTGGATAGCATAAAGGGATACTTGAATAAAAGTTTTTCTATGAAAGACTCGGTGAAGCTGCTTACATATTGGGCATCAAGATCTATTGAGATAGATCAAGACGCTTAATTGGACTTTCACAAAGCACATACCTTGACAAAGTTCAAAATGGATCAAGCAAAGAAAGGGTTCTTGCCTGTGTTACAAGGTGTGAAGTTGAGTAAGACTCAATGCCCGACCACTGCAGAAGATAGAGAGAAGATGAAAGATGTTCCCTATGCTTCAGCCATAGGCTCTATCATGTATGCAATGCTGTGTACCAGACCTGATTTGTACCTTACTATAGGTCTAGCAGGGAGGTACCAAAGTAATCCAGGAGTGGATCACTGGACAGTGGTCAAGAACATCCTGAAATACCTGAAAAGGACTAAGGATATGTTTCTCGTTTATGGAGGTGACAAAGAGCTCATCGTAAATGGTTACATTGACGCAAGCTTTGACACTGATCTGGACGATTCTAAATCGCAAACCGGATACGTGTTTATATTAAACGGTGGAGCTGTCAGTTGGTGCAGTTCTAAACAAAGCGTCGTGGCAGGATCTACGTGTGAAGCGGAGTACACGGCTGCTTCGGAAGCAGCAAATGAAGGAGTCTGGATGAAGGAGTTCATATCCGATCTAGGTGTCATACCTAGTGCATCGGGTCCATGAAAATCTTTTGTGACAATATTGGTGCAATTGCCTTGGCAAAGGAATCCAGATTTCACAAGAGAACCAAGCACATCAAGAGACGCTTCAATTCCATCCGGGATTTAGTCCAGGTGGGAGACATAGAAATTTGCAAGATACATACGGATCTGAATGTTGCAGACCCGTTGACTAAGCCTCTTCCACGAGCAAAACATGATCAGCACCAAGGCTCCATGGGTGTTAGAATCATTACTGTGTAATCTAGATTATTGACTCTAGTGCAAGTGGGAGACTGAAGGAAATATGCCCTAGAGGCAATAATAAAGTTATTATTTATTTCCTTATTTCATGATAAATGTTTATTATTCATGCTAGAATTGTATTAACCAGAAACATAATACATGTGTGAATACATAGACAAACAGAGTGTCACTAGTATGCCTCTACTTGACTAGCTCATTGATCAAAGATGGTTAAGTTTCCTAACCATAGACATGAGTTGTCATTTGATTAACGGGATCACATCATTAGGAGAATGATGTGATTGACTTGACCCATTCCGTTAGCTTAGCACTTGATCGTTTAGTTTGTTGCTATTGCTTTCTTCATGACTTATACATATTCCTATGACTATGAGATTATGCAACTCCCGTTTACCAGAGGAACACTTTGTGTGCCACCAAACGTCACAACGTAACTGGGTGATTATAAAGGTGCTCAACAGGTGTCTCCAAAGGTACTTGTTGGGTTGGCGTATTTCGAAATTAGGATTTGTCACTCCGATTGTCGGAGAGGTACCTCTGGGCCCACTCGGTAATGCACATCACTATAAGTGTAAGGTCATATTTATCCCTAAGTGTTTTGGTGATTGATGACAACGCATTTGCGGACTAATCGTGTGCCATGAGCTTTCCAGACTCTTCTCTGCTAGGCACAAGACGATTGGGTGCCCCTCGAAGACCGACGAAGACGGCGTCTTTTCTACGTTTTTTTGGTGGATTTGAGTCGTAGGAAAGCCGTACTATTAAGAGGGGTCCGCGTTGGAAAGGTTTGGGTGGAATCATCACGTGCACGTCTCCTTTTATCCCCTCCTTCTTCCTTGGAGCTTCCTCCGTTTTCCTGCCATAGTTGACTGGCTGCTTGTGTGGTTGCGGTAGTACCGCTCCAGGATCAACGGTAGTACCGTGGGCATCCACGGTAGTACCGCGCAGTGGCGCGGTAGTACCGCTGGTGCTCACGGTAGTACCGCTCCCCTGGAGCCGTACTACCGCTGCCCACCAGGCTAGTGCCGCCCAGTTGCGGTAGTAGGAGCGGATGTAATTTTTTACATCCACACCTACCGCGGTAGTACCACTTTCGCCGTGCGGTAGTACCGCCCCTCGGTAGTACTACTGTGTCGAGTTTTTGCTACTTCCGTTCTTTTGCGGAAGTATGCACGGAAGTTCCCCTTCCCCTATCGGGACTTTTTGCCTCACGGTAGTACCGCACTGAGGGCGCGGTAGTACCGCGCGTGCGGAAGTACCGCCCCAGCTTGCGTCTGTTTCCCTGGCTGGGGGTCGCGGCAGTACCATAGGGTGGTACGATAGTACCGCACTACCGTGCGGTAGTACCGCTTGGTTGCAAGCAGTACTACCGCGCGGCCTTGCGGTAGTACCGCTGGCCATGCGCGGTAGTACCGCTGGCCGTGGGCTGGTAGGTGGGTAACGGGTGGATCTTTTCCACACACTATATAAAGGGTCTCCTTCTTCCCCGTTGACTCACCTCTTCCACCATTAAAGCTCCATTATTGCTCCAAGCTCCATTTTCGCCCGATCTCACTCCCTAGCCAACCAAACTTGTTGATTTGCTCTGGAGTGGTTGAGAAGGCCCCGATCTACACTTCCACCGAGAGATATTTGATTCCCCCTACTAATCCCTTGCGGATCTTGTTACTCTTGGGTGTTTGAGCATCCTAGACGGTTGAGGTCACCGCGAAGCCATAGTCCATTGTGGTGAAGCTTCGTGGTGTCGTTGGGAGCCTCCAATTGAGTTGTGGAGATTGCCCCAACCTCGTTTGTAAAGGTTCAGTCGCCGCCTCCAAGGGCACCAATAGTGGAATCACGGCATCTCACATTGTGTGAGGGCGTGAGGAGATTACGGTGGCCCTAGTGGCTTCTTGGGGAGCATTGTGCCTCCACACCGCTCCAACGGAGAAGTACTTCCTCTCAAAGGGAAGGAACTTCGGCAACACATCCTCGTCTTCACCGTCTCCACTTTTGGTTATCTCGTGCCTTTACTTGTGTAGCTTATTTGTTTCATATATCTTGCTTGCTTGTGTTCCTATTCATGTTGCATCATATAGGTTGCTCATCTAGTTGCATATCTAGACAACCTATTTTGATGCAAAGTTTAAATTGCTAAAGATAAGCTAAAAATTGTTAGTTGCCTATTCACCCCCACTAGTCAACCATATCGATCCTTTCAATTGGTATCAGAGCCTCGTCTCCTTATTAAGGACTTTACCGTCCGAAGAGTATGGTTGATACCGTAGACGGAGCGGAGGAACACTCCGGTGTGAATCCTATCTCGTCTACGGGCGATGGGGGAACTTCGGTCTCTCGTGAGGAGTTCAATGTAGCCTTGGAGACATTGAAAACCTCCATGACGACCGAAATTGAAAGCATGTTTACTAAATTTCTTGAGGGGCTTAAACTATCAACCGCATCGTTGAAAGTGGGGGATCCCGCCAACAAGGTGTCGGATGCTATCCCCGAAAAGGGGGAAGCTAGTAGTGAAAAGGCTCCTTCTTCTAGTGGCAAGAATGGCACCGGCTGAAGGAAATATGCCCTAGAGGCAATAATAAAGTTAGTATTTATTTTCTTATATCATGATAAAAGTTTATTATTCATGCTAGAATTGTATTAACCGGAAACATAATACATGTGTGAATACATAGACAAACAGAGTGTCACTAGTATGCCTCTACTTGACTAGCTCGTTAATCAAAGATGGTTATGTTTCCTAACCATGGACAAAGAGTTGTCATTTGATTAAACGGGATCACATCATTAGTTGAATGATCTGATTGACATGACCCATTCCATTAGCTTAGCACCCGATCGTTTAGTATGTTGCTATTGCTTTCTTCATGACTTATACATGTTCCTATGACTATGAGATTATGTAACTCCCGTGTGCCGGAGGAACACTTTGTGTGCTACCAAACGTCACAACATAACTGGGTGATTATAAAGGTGCTCTACAGGTGTCTCCAAAGGTACATGTTGGGTTGACGTATTTCGAGATTAGGATTTGTCACTCTGATCGTCGGAGAGGTATCTCTGGGCCCTCTCGGTAATGCACATCATTTAAGCCTTGCAAGCAATGCAACTAATGTGTTAGTTGCGAGATGATGTATTACGGAACGAGTAAAGAGACTTGCCGGTAACGAGATTGAACTAGGTATTGGATACCGACGATCGAATCTCAGGCAAGTAACATACTGATGACAAAGGGAACAACGTATGTTGTTATGCGGTTTGACCGATAAAGATCTTCGTAGAATATGTAGGAGCCAATATGGGCATCCAGGTCCCGCTATTGGTTATTGACCGGAGACATGTCTACATTGTTCTCGAACCCGTAGGGTCCGCACGCTTAAGGTTTCGATGACAGTTATATTATGAGTTTATACATTTTGATGTACTGAAGGTTGTTCGGAGTCCCGGATGTGATCACGGACATGACGAGGAGTCTCGAAATGGTCGAGACATAAAGATTGATATATTGGAAGCCTATGTTTGGATATCGGAAGTGTTCCGGGTGAAATCAGGATTTTACCGGAGTACCGGGAGGTTACCGGAACCCCCCAGGAGCTATATGGGCCTTAGTGGGCCTTAGTGGAAAAGAGAAGAGGCAGCCTGAGATGGGCCGCGCGCCCCTCCCCTCCCTTGGTCCGAATAGGACAAGGAGAGGGGGCCGGCCCCCCTTTCTCTTTTCCCCCCTCCGCGAATCCTATTCCAACTAGGATTGGGGGGGGGGGGGAATCCTACTCCCGGAGGGAGTAGGACTCCTCCTGGCGCGCCACCTCTAGGCCGGCCGCACCCCCCCTTGAGCCTTTATATACGGAGGCAGGGGCACCCCAGAGACACAAGTTGATCCACGTGATCATATTCTTAGCCGTGTGCGGCGCCCCCTGCCACCATAGTCCTCGATAATATTGTAGCGGTGCTTAGGCGAAGCCCTGCGACAGTAGTACATCAAGATCGTCACCACGCCGTCGTGCTGACGGAACTCTTCCCCGACACTTTGCTGGATCGGAGTCCGGGGATCGTCATCGAGCTGAACGTGTGCTAAAACTCGGAGGTGCCGTAGTTTCGGTGCTTGATCGGTCGGGCCGTGGAGACATACGACTACATCAACCAAACGCTTTCGTTGTCGATCTACAAGGGTACGTAGATCACACTCTCCCCTCTCGTTGCTATGCATCACCATGATCTTGCGTGTGCGTAGGAATTTTTTTGAAATTACTACGTTCCCCAACAATGGCATCCGAGCCTAGGTTTTATGTGTTGATGTTATATGCACGAGTAGAACACAAGTGAGTTGTGGGCGATATAAGTCATACTGCTTACCAGCATGTCATACTTTGGTTCGGCGGTATTGTTGGATGAAGCGGCCCGGACCGACATTATGCGTACACTTACGCGAGACCGGTTCTCCCGACGTGCTTTGCACATAGGTGGCTTGCGGGTGACAGTTTCTCCAACTTTTGTTGAACCGAGTGTGGCTACGCCCGGTCCTTGCGAAGGTTAAAACAGCACCAACTTGACAAACTATCGTTGTGGTTTTGATGCGTAGGTAAGATTGGTTCTTGCTTAAGCCCGTAGCAGCCACGTAAAACTTGCAACAACAAAGTAAAGGACGTCTAACTTGTTTTTGCAGGGCATGTTGTGATGTGATATGGTCAAAACATGATGCTGAATTTTATTGTATGAGATGATCATGTTTTGTAACCGAGTTATCGGCAACTGGCAGGAGCCATATGGTTGCCGCTTTATTGTATGCAATGCAATCGCGCTGTAATTCTTTACTTTATCACTAAGCGGTAGCGATAGTCGTGGAAGCATAAGATTGGCGAGACGACAACGATGCTATGATGGAGATCAAGGTGTCGTGCCAGTGATGATGGTGATCATGACGGTGCTTCGGAGATGGAGATCACAAGCATAAGATGATGATGGCCATATCATATCACTTATATTGATTGCATGTGATGTTTATCTTTTATGCATCTTATCTTGCTTTGATTGACGGTAGCATTATAAGATGATCTCTCACTAAATTATCAAGAAGTGTTCTCCCTGAGTATGCACCGTTGCGAAAGTTTTTTGTGCTGAGACACCACGTGATGATCGGGTGTGATAGGCTCTACGTTCAAATACAACGGGTGCAAAACAGTTGCACACGCGGAATACTCAGGTTATACTTGACGAGCCAAGCATATGCAGATATGGCCTCAGAACACGGAGACCGAAAGGTCGAGCGTGAATCATATAGTAGATATGATCAACATAGTGATGTTCACCAATGAAACTACTCCATCTCACGTGATGATCGGACATGGTTTAGTTGATTTGGATCACGTGATCACTTAGAGGATTAGAGGGATGTCTATCTAAGTGGGAGTTCTTTAAGTAATTTCATTAATTGAACTTAAATTTATCATGAACTTACTACCTGATAGTATCTTGCTTATGTATGTTTGATTGTAGATAGATGGCCCGTGCTGTTGTTCCGTTGAATTTTAATGCGTTCCTTGAGAAAGAAAAGTTGAAAGATGATGGTAGCAATTACACGGACTAGGTCCGTAACTTGAGGATTATCCTCATTGCTGCACAGAAGAATTACGTCCTGGAAGCACCGCTGGGTGCCAGGCCTGCTGCTGGAGCAACACCAGATGTTATGAACGTCTGGCAGAGCAAAGCTGATGACTACTCGATAGTTCAGTGTGCCATGCTTTACGGCTTAGAATCGGGACTTCAACGACGTTTTGAACGTCATGGAGCATATGAGTGTTCCAGGAGTTGAAGTTAATATTTCAAGCAAATGCCCGGGTTGAGAGATATGAAGTCTCGAATAAGTTCTATAGCTGCAAGATGGAGGAGAACAGTTCTGTCAGTGAGCATATACTCAAAATGTCTGGGTATAATAATCACTTGATTCAGATGGGAGTTAATCTTCCAGATGATTGCGTCATTGACAGAATTCTCCAATCACTGCCACCAAGCTACAAGAGCTTCGTGATGAACTATAATATGCAAGGGATGAATAAGACTATTCCCGAGCTCTTCGCAATGCTGAAAGCTGCGGAGGTAGAAATCAAAAAGGAGCATCAAGTGTTGATGGTCAACAAGACCACTAGTTTCAAGAAAAAGGGCAAAGGGAAGAAGAAGGGGAATTTCAAGAAGAACAGCAAGCAAGTTGCTGCTCAAGAGAAGAAACCCAAGTCTGGACCTAAGCCTGAAACTGAGTGCTTCTACTGCAAGCAGACTGGTCACTGGAAGCGAAACTACCCCAAGTATTTGGCGAATAAGAAGGATGGCAAGGTGAAAAAAGGTATATGTGATATACATGTTATTGATGTGTACCTTACTAATGCTCGCAGTAGCACCTGGTATTTGATACTGGTTCTATTGCTAATATTTGCAACTCGAAACAGGGACTACGGATTAAGTGAAGATTGGCTAAGGACGAGGTGACGATGCGCGTGGGAAACGGTTCCAAAGTCGATGTGATCGCTGTCGGCACGCTACCTCTACATCTACCTTCGGGATTAATATTAGACCTAAATAATTGTTATTTGGTGCCAGCGTTGAGCATCAACATTATATCTGGATCTTGTTTAATGCGAGACGGTTATTCATTTAAATCAGAGAATAATGGTTGTTCTATTTATATGAGTAATATCTTTTATGGTCATGCACCCTTGAAGAGTGGTCTATTCTTATTGAATCTCAATAGTAGTGACACACATATTCATAATGTTGAAGCCAAAAGATGCAGAGTTGATAATGATGGTGCAACTTATTTGTGGCACTGCCGTTTAGGTCATATCGGTGTAAAGCGCATGAAGAAACTCCATACTGATGGACTTTTGGAACCACTTGATTATGAATCACTTGGTACTTGCGAACCGTGCCTCATGGGCAAGATGACTAAAACACCGTTCTCCGGTACTATGGAGAGAGCAACAGATTTGTTGGAAATCATACATACAGATGTATGTGGTCCGATGAATATTGAGGCTCGTGGCGGATATCGTTATTTTCTCACCTTCACAGATGACTTAAGCAGATATGGGTATATCTACTTAATGAAACATAAGTCTGAAACATTTGAAAAGTTCAAAGAATTTCAGAGTGAAGTTGAAAATAATCGTAACAAGAAAATAAAGTTTCTACGATCTGATCGTGGAGGAGAATATTTGAGTTACGAGTTTGGTGTACATTTGAAACAATACGGAATAGTTTCGCAACTCACGCCACCCGGAACACCACAGCGTAATGGTGTATCCGAACGTCGTAATCGTACTTTACTAGATATGGTGCGATCTATGATGTCTCTTACTGATTTACCGCTATCGTTTTGGGGTTATGCTTTAGAGACAGCCGCATTCACGTTAAATAGGGAACCATCGAAATCCGTTGAGACGACGCCTTATGAACTATGGTTTGGCAAGAAACCAAAGTTGTCGTTTCTGAAAGTTTGGGGCTGCGATGCTTATGTGAAAAAGCTTCAACCTGATAAGCTCGAACCCAAATCAGAGAAATGTGTCTTCATAGGATATCCAAAGGAAACTATTGGATACACCTTCTATCACAGATCCGAAGGCAAGACTTTTGTTGCTAAATTCGGAAACTTTCTGGAGAAGGAGTTTCTCTCGAAAGATGTGAGTGGGAGGAAAGTAGAACTTGATGAGGTAACTGTACCTGCTCCCTTATTGGAAAGTAGTACATCACAGAAAACTGTTTCTGCGACACCTACACCAATTAGTGAGGAAGCTAATGATAATGATCATGAAACTTCAGGACAAGATACTACTGTACCTCGTAGATCAACCAGAGTGAGATCCGCGCCAGAGTGGTACAATAATCCTGTTCTGGAAATCATGCTGCTAGATCATGATGAACCTACGAACTATGAAGAAGCAATGGTGAGCCCAGATTCCGCAAAATGGCTTGAAGCCATGAAATCTGAGATGGGATCCATGTATGAGAACAAAGTATGGACTTTGGTTGACTTGCCCGATGATAGGCAAGCAATTGAGAATAAATAGATCTTCAAGAAGAAGACTGACGCTGATGGTAATATTACTGTCTACAAAGCTCGACTTGTCGCAAAAGGTTTTCGACAAGTTCAAGGGGTTGACTACGATGAGACCTTCTCACCCGTAGCGATGCTTAAGTCTGTCCGAATCATGTTAGCAATTGCCGCATTTTATGATTATGAAATTTGGCAGATGGATGTCAAAACTGCATTCCCGAATGGATTTCTGGAAGAAGAGTTGTATATGATGCAACCGGAAGGTTTTGTCGATCCAAAGGGAGCTAACAAAGTGTGCAAGCTCCAGCGATCCATTTATGGACTGGTGCAAGCCTCTCGGAGTTGGAATAAACGCTTTGATAGTGTGATCAAAGCATTTGGTTTTATACAGACTTTCGGAGAAGCCTGTATTTACAAGAAAGTGAGTGGGAGCTCTGTAGCATTTCTGATATTATATGTGGATGACATATTACTGATTGGAAATGATATAGAATTTCTGGATAGCATAAAGGGATACTTGAATAAGAATTTTTCAATGAACCTCGGAGAAGCTGCTTACATATTAGGCATAAAGATCTATAGAGATAGATCAAGACGCTTAATTGGACTTTCACAAAGCACATACCTTGACAAGATTTTGAAGAAGTTCAAAATGGATCAAGCAAAGAAAGGGTTCTTGCCTGTGTTACAAGGTGTGAAGTTGAGTCAGACTCAATGCCCGACCACTGCAGAAGATAGAGAGAAAATGAAAGATGTTCCCTATGCTTCAGCCATAGGCTCTATCATGTATGCAATGCTGTGTACCAGACCTGATGTGTGCCTTGCTATAAGTCTAGCAGGGAGGTACCAAAGTAATCTAGGAGTGGATCACTGGACAGCGGTCAAGAACATCCTGAAATACCTGAAAAGGACTAAGGATATGTTTCTCGTATATGGAGGTGACAAAGAGCTCATCGTAAACGGTTACGTTGATGCAAGCTTTGACACTGATCCGGACGATTCTAAATCGCAAACTGGATACGTGTTTACATTAAACGGTGGAGCTGTCAGTTGGTGCAGTTCTAAACAAAGCGTCGTGGCGGGATCTACATGTGAAGCAGAGTACATAGCTGCTTCGGAAGCAGCAAACGAAGGAGTCTGGATGAAGGAGTTCATATCCGATCTAGGTGTCACCTAGTGCATCGGGTCCAATGAAAATCTTTTGTGACAATACTGGTGCAATTGCCTTGGCAAAGGAATCCAGATTTCACAAGAGAACCAAACACATCAAGAGACGCTTCAATTCCATCTGGGATCTAGTCCAGGTGGGAGACATAGAGATTTGCAAGATACATACGGAGCTGAATGTAGCAGACCCGTTGACTAAGCCTCTTCCAGGAGCAAAACATGATCAGCACCAAAGCTCCATGGGTGTTAGAATCATTACTGTGTAATCTAGATTATTGACTCTAGTGCAAGTGGGAGACTGAAGGAAATATGCCCTAGAGGCAATAATAAAGTTATTATTTATTTCCTTATATCATGATAAAAGTTTATTATTCATGCTAGAATTGTATTAACCGGAAACATAATACATGTGTGAATACATAGACAAACAGAGTGTCACTAGTATGCCTCTACTTGACTAGCTCGTTAATCAAAGATGGTTATGTTTCCTAACCATGGACAAAGAGTTGTCATTTGATTAAATGGGATCACATCATTAGTTGAATGATCTGATTGACATGACCCATTCCATTAGCTTAGCACCCGATCGTTTAGTATGTGGCTATTGCTTTCTTCATGACTTATACATGTTCCTATGACTATGAGATTATTTAACTCCCGTGTGCCGGAGGAACACTTTGTGTGCTACCAAACGTCACAACGTAACTGGGTGATTATAAAGGTGCTCTACAGGTGTCTCCAAAGGTACATGTTGGGTTGACGTATTTCGAGATTAGGATTTGTCACTCTGATCGTCGGAGAGGTATCTCTGGGCCCTCTCGGTAATGCACATCACTTAAGCCTTGCAAGCAATGCAACTAATGTGTTAGTTGCGAGATGATGTATTACGGAACGAGTAAAGAGACTTGCCGGTAACGAGATTGAGCTAGGTATTGGATACCGACGATCGAATCTCGGGCAAGTAACATACCGATGACAAAGGGAACAACATATGTTGTTATGCGGTCTGACCGATAAAGATCTTCGTAGAATATGTAGGAGCCAATATGGGCATCCAGGTCCCGCTATTGGTTATTGACCGGAGACATGTCTCGGTCATGTCTACATTGTTCTCGAACCCATAGGGTCCGCACACTTAAGGTTTCAATGACAGTTATATTATGAGTTTATACGTTTTGATGTACCGAAGGTTGTTCGGAGTCCCGGATGTGATCACGGACATGACGAGGAGTCTCGAAATGGTCGAGACATAAAGATTGATATATTGGAAGCCTATGTTTGGATATCGGAAGTGTTCCGGGTGAAATCAGGATTTTACCGGAGTACCGGGAGGTTACCAGAACCCCCCGCGAGCTATATGGGCCTTAGTGGGCCTTAGTGGAAAAGAGAAGAGGCAGCCTGAGATGGGACACGCGCCCCTCCCCTCCCTTGGTCCGAATAGGACAAGGAGAGGGGGGGCGGCCCCCCTTTCTCTTTTCCCCCCTCCGCGAATCCTATTCCAACTAGGATTGGGGGAGGGGGGAATCCTACTCCCGGAGGGAGTAGGACTCCTCCTGGCGCGCCACCTCTAGGCCGGCCGCACCCCCCCCCTTGAGCCTTTATATACGGAGGTAGGGGCACCCCAGAGACATAAGTTGATCCACGTGATCATATTCTTAGCCGTGTGCGGCGCCCCTGCCACCATAGTCCTTGATAATATTGTAGCGGTGCTTAGGCGAAGCCCTGCGATAGTAGTACATCAAGATCGTCACCACGCCGTCGTGCTGACGGAATTCTTCCCTGACACTTTGCTGGATCGGAGTCCGGGGATCGTCATCGAGCTGAACGTGTGCTAAAAATCGGAGGTGCCGTAGTTTCGGTGCTTGATCGGTCGGGCCGTGGAGACGTACGACTACATCAACCAAACGCTTCCGTTGTCGATCTACAAGGGTACGTAGATCACACTCTCCCTCTCGTTGCTATGCATCACCATGATCTTGCGTGTGCGTAGGAAATTTTTTGAAATTACTACGTTCCCCAACACCGGCATCTTTGCCCATGTGGAACCACCACTTGTTTATGGTGGACCGGTTCCTTCCACTCATTTGAATCATGCCGGTCCTCCCCCTAAGATTGTGAAAAATGAGGATTTTGATTCTTGGGTTTACCGCTTTAAACGTCATTTAAATCATGTGAACACTAACCTTTGGAGAATCATTGAAGAAGAAGAAGAGGAAGAAGAGGAGAGCAACCCCGAAGATACGAAGTATGCATATCATGAACATATGGCACTTGCTTCAAGGCAATTTTGGAGCAAGAAAAACTTGAGGCCCAACTTTAGCAAAAACAACTCGAGTGGCACAAGGGGCAAGCAACGTGTAAGGACTTGCTACAATTGCGGCAACATAAGTCATTTCGTTGCGGAATGCCCGTATGAGAAGAGGGAAGACAATGGTGGCAAACTCATCCGAAAGGACAAAGCCAAGTCGTTCCCCAACAAGAACAACTTCACCAAGAAGACTCCTCCCAAGGCCTTGGTTGTGCAAGAAGAGTACAATGAGGATGATGACGATGATGAAGATGATGAGTCGGTTGCCATGGCCTCCATCGCCATTGCAACAACGTCACGAGTGTCTCTCTTCGACTCACCCAACGAGAGCATCACCGCCAAGTGCCTCATGGCTAAAGCCACCAACAAGGTAACCTCCAACACCAAAACTACCATCATTAATCATCCTTCCCCAACGGATAGCATTAATGAAGTTGAGGGAGCTAATGTGGAGGTTAACGAGTTTGAGGCCTTTATGGGTAAACTCAAGGGAAAATCCAAGAAGCACTTTGTTTCTCTCTTGGAACAACTTGGTGAGGCCAATGACATGATCGAGGCTCACGAAGACACCATCTCGAAGATGGAAGGGCATAGTTGTGACTATGCCGATGAGATTTTGGATCTTTCCAATGCTCTTGAGGAAGAGCGTGGTCTTCGTTTGGCTCTTGAGGAGTCACACAATGTTGATCATGCTAAGTTAGAGAAAGATTATGATCATGCCCTCGTTGTTTCTCGTGTGCTAAATTCTGAGAAGGCTAAACTCGGGGTTGATCTTGCTAGACTCAAAGAGGAGTTTGATATACTTGACAAGGCCCACAAGGCCTTGAAGGGTATTCACGCTAGTCTCAAGGAGTCTCATGATCAACTCCAAGTGAAGCTAACTAAGGAGAAAGCAACTTTTCCTCATATGGTTTTAATTGATAATGCAAATGCTACTAACCCGTGTTGTGAGCATATACATCTTGTTGAGGAAAATGCTAAGTTGAAGGAGCAACTTGAGAGAGGCCTTGCGACTTGCATACAAGGCAAGAAGAACCTCAATGATCTATTGATCAACCAAAAGGGAGGTGTGGCGAAGGAAGGGGTTGGGTACGTCCCCGACTCCAAGAACAAGAAGAAGAATGACAAGACCAAACGACCTCCTCCCCTCATGCAAACCTTTGTGAGGGCGGGAGAGAGTGTCCCCGAGGAGAAGAAGAAGAACAAAGTCAAGAAGGGCAATGTCACCTCACCCAACAAAGCCGGCGATTTTAATCCTTCTTATGTGTTGTGCCGTGCTAGTGATGGGCATGTTTATGCCAAATATGTTGGTTCTCTTCATGAGTACATTGAATGGTCTATTTGGGTTCCTAAGACCCTTGTTACTAACATCAAAGGACCCATTACAAAATGGGTACCTAAAACCAAGCATTGATCTCTTGTAGGTGTTTGCTTCCGGTGGTGGATCATGGTTGCTCGATAGCGGAGCTACAAATCATATGACCGGAAGCAAGGACTTGGTGGTGGACGTGCACAAGGTTCCATCTATGCCCACCAATGTCGAGTGGGGTGACGCCTCATCTTCTAAGGTATTGGGACTTGGCAAGGTTGTCATCTCTCATGATCTCACGACCGAGAAGGTCATGCTTGTTGAGTCCCTTGCATACAACTTACTTTCCGTTCGTCAACTTGCAATCATGGGCTTTGCCACTTTCTTTGATATCGATACCGTGGCCCTCTTGTGGAGCAAGACTCTTAAAGTAGCCTTTGTTGGGCATGTTGAGAACGGTCTATATGTGATTAACTTTTTGGAGCGACCCACTAAGACCGCGACATGCCTAATGGCTAAAGTTGATGTGGGATGGCTTTGGCATCGCCGTTTAGCCCATGTCAATATGAGATCTTTGCAAAATCTCCTAAAGGGGTACCATGTCCGTGGACTAATGAATGTTAGTTTTGCTAAAGATCGTGCTTGCAGTGCCTGTATCAAAGGAAAGCTACATGAGAAGGCTCACCCTCCGACGACTATCATTTATTCAAAGAGGCCTTTGGAGCTCCTTCACATGGATCTCTTTGGGCCTCCATCCTTCGATAATCTTGGAGGTAGGAAGTATTGCTTGGTGATTGTGGATGACTACTCAAGGTACACGTGGGTGTATTTCTTCAAGAGGAAGAGCGAGACCCAACAAACCGTCATTGACTTTGCAAATGAAGCACAACGTCAACACAATGCAAAGATCTTGACAATAAGAAGTGACAACGGCAGCGAGTTCAAGAACTACACCTTGGATGAATTTCTTAGTGATGAGGGAATCAAGCATCAATATTCCGCACCATAGACCCCTCAACAAAACGGTGTTGCGGAGAGGAAGAACCGGACGTTGATGGATGCGGCAAGGACCATGATGGCGGAGTTCAAGTCTCCGTACAACTTTTGGGCCGAAGCCATCAACACCGCGTGTCATGCATGCAATCGGCTCTACCTCCGCAAGGGCTTGAACAAGACTCCATATGAGATACTCACCGGTAACAAGCCCAACCTCAAGTACTTCCGGGTATTCGGGTGTAAGTGCTTCATTCTCAAGAAAGGTATTCGGTTGTCTAAATTTGAGGCTAGATCTTATGAGGGCATATTTGTTGGTTATGCTACAAACTCTCATGCTTACCGTGTCCTCAATAAATCCACGGGACTTATTGAGGAGACGTGTAACGTGGAGTTTGATGAGAATAACGGCTCCCAAGTGGAGCAAAGTGGCACTTGTGATGTAGGTGATGAAATTCCTCCTCAAGCTATAAGAAGAATGGGTGTTGGTTTCATCCTACCCATTGAGGAACCCCTTGTGGCCGAAGGAGAAGGACAATTCTCCACTCAAGTGGAGCCATCACCAACCCAAGGCCCACACGCTTCCGAAGAACAAAGTGAAGGCCCTCAACCTCATGAACAAGACCAAGGGCTAGATCATACTCAAGACGGTGTGAACACACCAAGTGATGCCCAAGGTCAAGTTCTCTCCCCCGAGCAAGTTCAAGATCAAGAACAAGTTCATGACGGCGCTCGAGATGATCAAGTAACCGCTCCTCAACTCACCACCGAGGAGGAATTAGAGCGTCGTGCCGCCAAGGTTGCTTCCAAGCTCTCCACCAAGGATCATCTCATGACGAATGTGCTTGGAAGCTTAAGAAAGGGGGTAAGCACTCGTAGACAATTAGCAAATTATTGTGAGCATCACGCATTTGTCTCTTGTGTGGAACCCCACAAGGTCTATGAGGCGCTAGAAGATCCGGATTGGCTCAATGCCATGCACGAAGAACTCAACAACTTCGAGCGCAACAAAGTGTGGAGATTGGTACCAAGGCCAACGGGGAACCACAATGTCATTGGAACCAAGTGGATATTCAAGAACAAGCAAGATTCCCATGGGATTATCATTCGCAACAAGGCTCGTTTGGTAGCACAAGGCTACTCCCAAGTCGAGGGTATCGACTACGATGAAACCTTTGCTCCCGTTGCTCGTCTTGAATCCATTCGCATGTTGATTGCATATGCTTCTCATCATAACTTTAAGTTACATCAAATGAATGTGAAGAGTGCTTTTCTTAATGGTCCCATTAATGAAATGGTGTACGTCAAGCAACCCCCCGGGTTCGAGGATCCCTACTTTCCCGATCATGTGTATCAACTCGATAAGGCACTCTATGGCCTTAAACAAGACCCACGTGCGTGGTATGACCACCTTACCGAGTTGTTACAAGACCGTGGCTTTGAAGTTGGGATAATCGACCCCACTCTTTTTACAAATGAAAAGTGAAACCGAGGTATCCAGACCTTTGCACAAAGACGCGTTAGGCAGTCCGAGTGGCTAATTTTTTTTAAAATAATACATTTTTTTAGTAATTTGCACAAATATTACGCCCAAAAAATTATTTTCAAAAATAATACACCGTCGGCCAGCAGCTGGCTGACTGGTCCTAGTCAGCTAGCAGCAGGCCGACTGGGCCTTATCGGCCAACTGCGAGCCGACAGGTGGCTTCTCGGCCACGCGGAGGCCGACTATTGGCCAGGCCACGTCGGGCGCTGGCTATCGGCGCGGGCTGGGTCACGGGCGACCCAGTCAGCCAGCTGCCGACCGATCGGCCAGCTGCTGGCCGACAGGGAGCCAGCCCCGCAGCACACGCCTCTTTCTCCTCTCCTTCTTCTTTCCCTTTCTCCCACCGCAAGTTTCTCTCTGTTCTTCCTTCCTCCTCTCTCTTACACGAACTAGCTCCAATTAATACACCAAAATGGCCCATTTTTTCGTGGATTTGGCACCGTGAATGGGTTCTACATAGTTAGGGGAGCCAAAAGAGACCTCGATCTACTGCTGGGGTAGCTTGTGGTGGTCGTGGTGAGCATTTTGTTGGAGCATTTTTTCAGCGCATTGGTGGAGGTTGTGGTGGTGGTGGAGGTGGAGGTGGTGGTGGTGAAGTTGGGGCAGTGTGGTGGAGGTGAAGCTCCGGTAGTTCGGTGGAGTTTCCGGTGATTGAAGGCCGTCGTTCGTCGTTCGCACGCACGCTACAAGGGTATATTTCAACAAACATTTTTATTTTCGAAGTTGCGTGCAATTATTGTTATTTGCTCCGGTAGTAATGTAAATATATTTAGGTAGTCGTGGTGAGCATTTTATTTCCCGGTACCGGTGTGCAATTATTGTTATTTGCTCCGGTAGTAACGTAAATATACTTAGGTGGTCGTGGTGAGCATTTTATTTCCCGGTTCCGGTGTGCGATTATTGTTATTTGCTCCGGTAGTAAACGTAAATATATTTAGGTAGTCGTGGTGAGCATTTTATTTCCCGGTACCGGTGTGCAATTATTGTTATTTGCTCCGGTAGTAACGTAAATATATTTAGGTGGTCGTGGCGAGCATTTTATTTCCCGGTTCCGGTGTGCGATTATTGTTATTTGCTCCGGTAGTAAACGTAAATATATTTAGGCGTGTCAGTAATTGGAGTTGCTCCGGTAGTAAACGTAAATATTTAGGTGTTCTTGGTGAGCATTTTAAGTTGTTGCATAATACTTGTATTAGTTGCTCCGTTAATATTCTGTAATATATAGCTAGCTAATATATAGACATGTCTAATATTTCTTAGTGGGGGTATATTAAGTTGTTGCTTAATACCTGTATTTCATTGTTGAAAAAAAATAGGTGAGCCGAGATGTCTGATGTAGTGAACTTCAGATTTTGCTATGGTCCTGGTACTGTCCAAACAACTGAGATGGGAGCAGATCTGAGTGAATTTACTCATATAGATGTGCCAATGAGCGCACCTCAAACATGGTCAGTCAGTCAGTTGAAAGAATGGATTGCGGCAAGTTTAGGTCTTGATACTGAAACACACACCGTCGGTGTTCATGCATTGTGGACACGGTCAAGTTCAATAATTTACTTTTATTTGAGGCCGATAGAGCGAGACTCCGAATGGGTGCGGTGGTTACAAGGTTGTGAACGAAGGGGATGCAATCCTGTTGCTTTAGTTCTTCCCGTCGTGAAGGAGGTCACTACACATGAAGGCAAGGGTGGCTACGATCCTGGTCATAGCAGTGTAGGGAGGCAGTTATCTATGTCAAATGCTGGAGATGATTGTTACGAACAAGGACAGAGCAGTCAGGTAGAAGGAGGAAATGCTTATGGTTATGAACCAGGGCAGAGTAGTCAGGTAGAAGGAGGAAATGCCGATGGTGATTACAATGGCGAGGTGGACGCTGACGAGGTAGATGGGCAAATGCAGGACCAGATGGAAGAAGAAGACACCGATGTTGAAAGGGGTCATGCCGATGATTCTGACGAGTCAGATGAAGAAGAAAATGCAGAGGAGGTCCCGAATCCTGCATCGTGGAATCATGACTTCTCATCTGCAATGACCGTGAATGACGGACATGATTCAGCCTGGCAATATCACCAGAACAATATTGCGACGGGTGCTATGTATCCGAACAAGCAAGCCCTGGAAGATGCAATAATTAACTGGGCAATGTCCACGCAAAGGGTTTTCACAGCTCAGGTGTCCAGTCAGAAATTCCTGACAATGGTATGCAAGAACGCAGATTGTCCCGCCAGGGTGCACGGCTTTCTCCCTAAGTATGGCACAAGTTGGGTGATAAGTGACTTAGTTAATCACACTTGTCTTATTCCCTGCATCCCTCAGGATCATGCCAACCTTTCATCCACGCTTATTGCTCGGTTGTTTTACGATGATATAGTGCAGGGCAAAGCTATGGAAGTGAAGGCAGTCCAGACAAAAGTCTTCGCCAGGTTCAAGTACAGAATTTCTTATGGCAAGGCTTGGAGGGCTAAGCATGCGACGCTTGAGAGGAGATTTGGTTCTTATTTTGATGCATGTGACTCTGTTGTCCAACTCCTCCACACCCTGCAGCAGCGGAATCCAGGCACCTATATCGATATCCAAGACATGTTCATGCCAGAGTTCCCAACTGTGAGGGTGCTGCATCGTCTCTTCTTCTCTTTCGGTGTATGCATCGAAGCTTTCAGGCATTGCCGACCGGTGATATGTGTTGACGGTACTTTTCTCACAGGCAAGTACAAGGGTCAGATCCTGACAGCCATAGGTCAAGACGGCCAAAATCAAGTCGTCCCACTCGCATTTGCTTTTGTGGAGAGTGAGAACATTGAAAGTTGGACATGGTTCTTCAGGCAGTTGAAAATATCAGTTGTGAAGGAGAAGCCCAATGTGTGCATCCTTCATGACAGGCATGCAGGTATACTCAGTGCGATAAGGACACTGACAAACCCAGGCCCTGAGGAACAAGTTCCATGGCAGGACTTGCAGAGCCGTTGGTGCATGCGCCATCTGGGGGCTAATTTCTTCTCGCAGTTTAGAAATAAGAACCTGATGAATCTGTTCAAAAAACTCTGCAAGCAGAACCAGCTATGGAAGTACAATTTGATACGCGACAGACTTAATGTGTGTACGCAGAGACACGTGAGGGACAGGAAAGCTGCAAGAGATGCAGCGGTGAGGGCACATGTTGAAGCAGTAGCTGCACAATTGGCAACAGGAACAGCGGCCGTGGAGGAGGAGCCTGTTGGGCTATGTGACCTGCCAGGCTTTGACCCACCTGGTACTAGGAGAAGGCTTGGGAGGTCGATTAAAAACTTCGAGCAGTGGATAGAGCATGAGCCTCTAGAGAGGTGGTCTTTGCTACATGACACACATGGAGCACGATACGGTGTCATGACAACAAACCTCGCAGAAACATACAACTTTGTCCTCAGAGGAAACCGGACATTGCCACTTACAGCCATCGTTGAGGGTATTTTCTATGGCACCGTCAAGTATTTCAGAGATAGACGTCAAAAAGCAGAGCAACATATCTTCAACAACCCGAATACACGGTACTGTGAAAGAGTCACGAAGTACATGGACAACAAGATGCAAAAAGCTGGATCACACACTGTAGTCGCCATCGGTAATCAAGAAAGAAGGTTTGAGGTCCGCTTAGCCAACAACAAATTTGGATGTGCAAATGAGTTGAGGACGCATGAGGTGAAAATTGGTAATGAAGCCTGGCCAATGTGTGAGTGCACATGCAACAAACCGAAATTGCTTCACCTACCTTGCTCACATGTACTTGCTGCTTGCGGGCAGCTTGGAATGGACGCAATATCGTTTGTGTCTCCATTTTTTCTGAAAGAGTCTGTCCTCGATACCTGGACAGGTGAGCTGATGGGTTTTCGATCAATGGGTAATTTCAACAGTGTCAACCCCGCTGAAAGGCATTACATTCCAAACCCAGAGCATATGCGTACAAGTAGAGGCAGACGGCACTGTCGGCGCATCCGGAATGATATGGATGAATCTGAAGCAGGAGGTCCGACTAGGCAATGCATTCTGTGCAATGAATTTGGCCATAGGGACACTAATTGTCCCACTTTCGTCACTGGGCGTGGATGAGGCAACCGGGGAAGAAGAGGAGGAAGAGGCAGTAGAGGAGTAAGGGCGAGAGGAAGAAGCTAAGCTAGCAGTAGTATGTTCTGAATTTGTATTAAGTGTGGCACTATGTTCTGAATTTGTATTAAGTGTGGCACTATGTTCTGAATTTGTATTAAGTGTGGCACTATGTTCTAAATTTGTATTAAGTGTGGCACTATGTTTTGAATTTTTATTAAGTGTGGCACTATGTTCTGAATTTTTATTAAGTGTGGCACTATGTTCTGAATTTATATTAAATGTGGCACTATGTTCTGAATTTTTTTATGTGCAGGAATGTCGGGAATGTGGTTGCTGAATGGGGACATTGATAGGGGTCATTGTGGTGCGATATGGTATGAGCGCAAGCTTGAGCCTCTGGTCACTCGCACTCCTAAAGAAAACTGGATGATACACCCAGGATGGCTTCAGCGGTACGTGTTTTATTAATTTGCACACTGACATGCATATTAATGGGAGACACTAACTGAAATGTTATCTGATGAAGGTTGAAATGGGCCGGCCTTTTACCTTTCGCGCGTCTGGTTGAGTCTATCCCGGTGAGAAACGCATCGCCATCGACGGGTCCTTGCTGAGCTGCTTAGTGGACCGTTGGAGGCCAGAGACCCACACGTTTCACTTCCGATGGGGAGAGATGGCTCCTACTCTGGAGGATGTGTCACTTTTGCTCGGACTACCGTTGGCAGGTCATGCCATAGGACCGTTGGAAGCACCGGTTGGTTGGGAGCTAGCCCTTACACAACGTTTTCATGGTGTTCTTCCGGATGCTCCGGATCCGGTATGGGAGCATCACGGACCTAAGTATGAGTGGTTGCTCAATTTCCGGGTAATTTCCCCAACATCTTATCTTCAAGTTATCGTGCATATGGTTTTACAGAAAATAACTGCGGCTAACTAAAACTTTCTCTTTGCTTAATGCAGATACAAAACTTTCGGGCACCGTTGACTGCGGAACAGATCACTCGGAGCCTGGAGGCCTACTTAATGTGGCTTTTCGGCAAGGTGATGTTCACAGAGAACCATGTCACCACTATTAACGCGCTCTACATCCCTATGGCACTCGAGATAGCGAACGCTCAGACGGCGGATCAGATCAGACAGGGGAGTTGGGGTTCGGCGGTCTTAGCGGCTACATACCGAGGTATGTGCAACGGTTGCCAGCTTACATCGAGAAAGCCAGCCCTTCTTGGATGCCCTCTATTCCTACAACTATGGTCGTGGGAGAGGTTCTCTATAGGGCGACCAGATGTACGTGTTCGTGAGCCTATTGATGCCATGTTTGATGCTGACGGCATCGACATGCCTACTTTCAGTCTGTGTTGGACACGTCGCGAGGTATGCACCGTGTTATAGTTTAACGTAACTTTTTTCTGCACAAGAGATAGTTCGATGCTAGCGGCTACTAACTTTTGTTTTCTACAGAGACGCTTTGCTAGTGATCAGACCAGGAAGGCATACACAGCATTGAACGACCAGTTCGATGCGTACACCGGGGTCATCTGGCAGCCCTACACGGAAGCAGCCATACAAGCGAGATACCCTGGTGGTCTGTCTGTGCTATGCACAAGGGACCGAGATTACTGGATGACAAAATCAAAAATCATCTTCGATGTCTTCGTCGAGGAGATGGCACAACAGAGGGTTATGAGGCAATTTGGTCTTCTGCAGTTGGAGCTGCCTCCCCCTATAGAGAACCCAGTGCCAGCACACATCCACAGGTATTAACTAATTTTTCAATGTTGCATTATCTTTCATAGTACTCCATTCGAAGCTTTAGGTAATTGTTGAACAGACACCACAATTTTAGGACGACAAGGAAGGGCATGACCAGGACAACTGCTGACTGGCTAGTTAGACTAGAGCCGTATGTTATAGAATGGGAGACAGCAAACACACATCTATGGCATGAGAATCACAATTTTGATCTCGATAAATTCAATCTCTATTTGCGGCGCTACATGACCGGAACACGATTACGCATCATTGAGCACTCCCACCCAGAGGAGATACCGGATCCTACTCCGTCGGATATGTACCCGAGCTATGACACTTCGGGCTCTAGGCAGTACGCGGTAAGATATATTTTCTTTAAGTAATGTTGTCACATACTTTGACGTGCAAGAGACATACATTATTAATCGTCATGGAAATTTGCAGGCTACCTTGACACACGAACTCTACCAGGACGTGACCACCTTTGGACGATCACTGTCGTCTGGACCTCTTCTTCAGCACCGTCCAGTGCTACAACCCTTCTTGGAACGAATTCAGAACAAGATACGGACTGTGTACGAGGCTATCACTTGCACCCGGAGAACCGACGTTGTTCAGCACCAGTAGCAGCAGCCGCGTCACTCCATGCACCGACATCAACCACGTCCACGTCTAGCACATCAGCCGACAACCAGGCCACCCCGTCCTGACCAACCTGGCAGTTCAACGTGGCAGCAACCACATCAATATGGTCCCACGTCGAGCTTCGTGTTTTCTCCACAGCCACAGCAACACGGTCCCTCGTCGAGCTTCGTGTTTTCTCCACAGCCACAGCAGCACGGTCCTCGTCGAGCTTCGTGTTTGAGCCTGAGCAGCCGTCACAACCAGCAGGTAAGTGTCTTCATTTTTATTGTTTTCAATATTAATTGAGGCGACCTCATTCTTCATGACTGAACGTTCCATCGTGCAGGAGACTACGGATATCATGCGTCTATGTTAGCATCACATGATACGTGGGGGAGTGATCAACATCCCGAGGAGAACATACATGCTCAGATGTCGCAGCACACCCAGTGGATGAACATGTATTCGACTCCTCCACCAGGCCCCACACAGGATACACAGCATGACTAGGGAGAGTCTGAAATTCCTCCTCGTAACATTAGGCCACCTAACGGGTTCGGATGGTCGCCGCTTCCAGATCCGCCTCCCCGCCAGGACAGACGTCGTCACTGACGCTTCCATCTATCAGTAGAGACATGACCATCTACTTATGTATGAGACTTATGTCTATTCTATGTATGAGACAAATGACTATGTACTTATGTATGAGACATATGCCTACTCTATTTTAGTACTCTGTTATCCGAACTACAACATCATATTTAGATAGAACATAATGCTCGTACAACAAGACAGTATAAACAACTAGATAGAACTACATCTAAATTAACGGTACATACGACTAAACTTACAACATACATCATAAAAACTACATGAAGTCATCATCGTCATCCTCTGTCGATGCAGAACTCTTGCCCTTCGAGGATGCAGAACTCTTACCCTTGGACGATGCATAACTCTTGCCCTTCGAGGATGCAGTACTCTTGCCGTTGGACGATGCAAAACTCTTGCTCTTTGACGATGCAGAACCCGGAAGCGGCGGCATGAAGATATCATCTTCGTCCTCGCTCTCCTCAGTCCATAAAAATGGATGCTTTTCTGCAGTCCTTCTGAAAGTTTCACTCTCCGGCTCCACTACCTTCTTCCACCTTGCATGCAACCTAAGAAGTTCTATACGTACCTCCTCATAGGTCCTTTCAGGCCACCCAGACATACGTAATTCGTGAGCCAACTCATTCATTATGGTGTCACTACCGGTGAGTTCTTCCCATGAAACTATCCTATTGTCCATCCTGAAATCGGTAGCTAGCCTCAGAAGAGTCCTGCTCATCTCAGGGTGAAAACTATGATCAAAAGGATAATGGGACATCTCAACTACACTACACTGGAATGCTTATCCTCCTCTGTCTGAAGGGGGTTTTATAGGTAGGGATGAGAAAATGGCGGGAAAGAACGACTGCGGTATGGCGGGAAACGATTGGCGGGAAACGGGTGGCGGGAAAGAGCTGGCGCGAACATATGGCGGGAAACGGGTGGCGGGAAAGAGTTGGCGCGAACATATGGCGGGAAAGAGTTGGCGCGAACATATGGCGGGAAAATATTACGGGCAAAGGGTTGCACGAAATACGTCATAGTTTATAAAAAAAATCCAGGGAGCGTTCGGGGAAAAAATGGTGGCATGCACCAGTCGGCCCATAGCAGGCCAATTAGTCCCTGTCGGCCCGCAGCTGGCCAATTAGTCGCTGTCGGCCCACAGCAGGCCAATTAAGCTCTGTCAGCCCACTACTGGCCGACTGGACCTGAACTGGTGACCGACAGGCCAATCGGCCAGCAGCTAGCCGATAGGGTCTCAGTCGGCCTGCTGTGGGCCGACTAGGTCCACTCGGCCTGCTGCGGGCCGACGGTGTATTATTTTTGAAAATTATTTTTGAGCGTAATATTTATGCAAATTAATAAAAAAATGTATTATTTAAAAAAAATTAGCATCCAAGTGCACATCTTAAACTATATCTAATAACATCAAATAGATGTTTAGATATAACAATCGAGAGCAGCGATTCAGTGCCCAGGCTCGTCTGCACCTGCGATGATTTTTTCTTCCAAAACAAATACTAGAAAATTAAAAAAAAATCCTATTTTTTGCATGGTAGATAATTTGGTGCATGAGGTGCACTCTAAATTTCAGATCACTTGGACATCTGAGTAGCTCTTGTCAGAAAGACAAATTTGGGGACTGTAAACTTTTTACCGTTCATGTTTTGTTTTGACCCAATTTGCCTTTTCTTTTGCTGAGAGCTGCTCATATGTCCAGCTGATCTAAAATTTGGAGCGCACCTCACGCACCAAATTATCTACCATGCAATTTTTTTGAATGTCTTTTTTGTATATTTTGTGATTTTTTTCTTGATCGGGTGCAGATGAGTTTGGGCTCAGAAATGGATATTCGATAACAACCCTATATCTTAGTGTTGTATCTAAAACAACCCTCATTTGCACCAGCTTTCACGAAAAATGTTTGTTAGTACTTTTTCTCTTTAGTTTTTCTCATCAGCTTTCCCTAAAAATGTTTGTTGTGTCTTTAAGAAGGGTTTTTCTATGTTAAAAAAATGTTCAGCATATATTAAAAATTAATATACCCATGTTAAAAAATAGTATTAAAACATGTTCATCATGTATTAACAGTTCTCCGTGCACGACAAAGAAGTTCACAATATATAAAAAATGTTCAGTAAGTAAAAAAAATGTTCATCATATAATACAAAAATGTTTATAGTATAGAAACCTAAAAGGAAGAGTGCAAAAAAATTGAAAGAAAAATAGGAGAAAACCAAACGAGAAGGAAAAAAGAAAAGGAAATTAAAATAAAAAAGAATAAACAAAAAGGTGGGATAAAACAAACAAAAAGCAGAACAGAAACAATTAGTGAACTGGGTCGGCCCACCTTGATCGCCTGTTGACGCCTGCATGCGCGGGCATGCCTTTACGGGACCTCCTATAGGCCGCGCGTTGCGGCAAGGAGTCGCCCTTTCGCACAGGGCAGCGCACCTGGGCCAAGCCCAATTGCAGTGCCGAGAAAAAAACAGTTGAAAAAGGAACGCACGGCCACCGGGATTCCAACACGCGACCTCAAAGCAGGTTGCTCATCGAGCTAGCCACTGCGACAGACAAATCGTGGTGTTAGATTTGCAGCGCCACACTTCATTAAGAAATAAAAGCCAGAGGCAAATCCTAAACACCCAATAGCACAAATTCAAATAAAAAGTATGTCTCAGGGATCGAACCAAGGCCTACACCGAGGCCCTATAGCCACCTACATTACCGAGATTAGGTGTCCAAGATGGCAGCCAAGTGTGTATGAACTATAAGACACAAACACATTAAACATGATTTCATTTCAAAAAATGTAAATATTTTTTGAAACACAAACATTTTCTGTTTTCTGTACAAATTTTTAAAAAGTAGAACATTTTTTTAAACACAAATACTTTCTGAAAAACGATGAAATTTCAAAGGGAGAACATTTTTTAGATTACGAACAATTTATTGAAACCGTAAACTTTTTTGAAAAATAAGAAAAAAATATAATGCAATTTGTTTTTCCAATTATTTTTTTTTTGAAAATGCAAATTTTTATTGACAAACAAGAACAAAAATGAATACTGCAAACATTTTTTTATATTACGAACAAAATTTTCAAAATGCAAACACTTTCTGAAATTCCCTGGACAATTTTTGAATTCGTAAACACATTTTGTAAACATGAATTTTTATAAGTGAACATATTTGGAAATTTTAATTCCAGAACATTTTTTAAATGTTTGAACAAAAATTCCAAGGCGAACATTTTTTAGATCACCAAAACATTTTTTGATTTTGCGAAACAATTTTGGAAACATGAACGTTTTTTTAATTTGTGAACAAATTTTGAAAGTGGGAACGTCTTTTGAAAATCCCACATATTTTCTGAATTTGTGAACAAAATTTAATATGCAACCATTTTCAAAAAGTGAAATTCTAAAGTTTTTTTTGAATTTTCAAACGTTTGTTGAAAACTTGAGATTTTTTAAAATTCTCGCGTTTCTCTAAATATGTAAACAAAATTTCAAAACAGGAACATTTTTGAAAAATGAACAATTTTTATAAAATTCGAACATTTTTAAATTTCTGAAGATTTGTTGAAAAACAAAAATAAAAACGAAAGTAAAAAAGGAAAGGTAAGATGAATCGAAACAAAGAATAAAAAAATAAAATGAAACAAAAAGAAAATGAAAAACGAAAAAAGATAGAAAAGAAAAAACGAAACATGAAAAAAACTAAAACATAAAAAAGAACTAAAACCGGTTCAGGAAATTCCCTTACGTTCTACAAGGTTCCTAAAACCAGAAAAGCCCGACTGGAATGTTCCGAAAACTGGCCGGTACTGTAGAGCGTTCTTTACTGATAATTGGGCCGGTCCATGACGCTCGCTGGTCTCGATTTTCCTGCGTTTACCTCGCTTATAGCAAGTTGGAAGCCGCCGTTGCCTATAGCGCTCATACCTGGCCATCTGGCCTACCTCTCGCGATCAATAGCATGCCTCTCGCGATTAACATTTCTGCATTCGATTTTTGCTTTAAATTTGTACTATTACTTCTTTTTGGAAATATTCTAAGTATATATACTATAACAGTCACTTTATATTGTAAAATGTGTATTAAAAACATATATATGAAAAAATGTTAATCATGTATTTAAAAAATATTAAATGTTTATCCAAATTTGTTTCGAATGCATACAAAAATGTAAAATATTTATGATAAAATTAGTTAAAAAATTAAAGGTTAATTATGTATTTGAAAAATATTAATCAAGTACAAAAAGATATATTAAATATTTACAATGTGTAAGAAAAAATTGAGACAAAACATATATTTGAAAAAATATTTATCATGTATATGAAAAATGTTAAAACTGCATAGAAAATGGTTTGGATGTATACCAAAAACGTATAATGTGTTTAAAAGGAATAGACATCAAGGCATATAGTTTAAAAAATTAATATGTATATTAACAATGTTTTTGACGTATATGAAAAATGTACAACATGCAAGAACAATGTAGACATGTGTTGAAAAACAAAAATAATTAATTAAAAAACCAAAGAAAACCAAAGAAAGAAACCAATAATCCAAAAATAAAAAAACAAGAACATTGAGGAAAACCAATGCAAAAATGAAATAAAATAAAACCAGATAAAACCAGGAGAGAAACAAAGAAAACAAAATAAAACAGAAAACAGAAAACCCGGTAAAGAAACAAAGAAAACCAAGAAGAAGAAAAAACACAGAAAGCCGAATTAAACCTGAAAAATCCATTACAAAACAGTCGAAAATCACTCTACAGTACATGGAAGGCATAGTACTGTAGCAGCCAGGAGTGGCTGCGGGCAAGGGGACCGTTCATCTTGTCACAAGCGAGATATAACTCCAGCGTGCGGGAGTCAACTAGCATTTCCCCAAATTACCCTGTTGCACGCCAATGCCATCGGCCTGAAATTCTCCAGCTGACGACTCCAAGCGAGTCCAAATTTGGCCAGCCCAGTTCAGGCAGCTCACTTGGAAGGTTTTCACCCTCTTCCTCTTTTTCCGAAATACTGGTTGTTGGTTGTTTTCCTCTTAAATTTGGTGTGTGTGTGTTTAATAATGGTTAAGTGTATATTCAAGAAATTTGGTGTATATTAAAAAATAGTTCACTGTACTTTAATTTTTTACTTTGAATTAGGAAATGTAAAACGTGTATTGACAACATAGATCATGCACTAATAAAGTGTCATTATACATAAAAATTCAGAATATATAGAAAATATTCAATGAGTATTCAAAACAATGTTCACCAAACTTTGAAAAGATTGTTTATAGTATAGAAACCTAAAAATGGAACAGCACATAAAACCAAACCAAAAGGGAAAAGGATGAATACTTAAATACCGGAAAGAAAAGACAAAAACTAAAAAGTAATAGAAACAAGGGGGAAAACCCCGCATCAAGTGAATAAACGAAGCACATGGTGAATTGGGCCAGCCCAGCTTGCTCGTCGGCGGGTGTTGCCACCCCTAGTTGGTTGAGTCCTGCAATTTTCCAATGTTGACGTCCATGGCTGTTGGGCATGGCTTTATCTCTCATATAGAGAGACAAAATGTTCACTTGCCTCAAGCGCTCCCCTACATCGTCAGCCCAACGCTCGCAGTGCAGAATATATTTTTGTTTTACTAAATTTGTTTATATTTTTTCTTTATTACATTTCTTATAATTTTTAAATCAGAATATTATTTCATTAAATTTTATTTTTTTACCGACATTAGAAAAATAATAATGCACTTAACTTTTTTTGTTCTGGCATCTTTTATAAAATTCTCGTAGCATTCATTAAAATATTTGTGACACTTAAAATGTTCATGTGTTTGAAAAAAGTGTTCATGGCATATTTAGCAAATGTTTATACAACGTAGCAAATTTTTTGCATAATTAAAAAAATATGTTGTATGCAATGTATGCAAGATTTCAAAATAAGGCCACGTGTTCCAAAACTATTTACAAGACATTTAAATAAAATATATGCAATGTAATTGTTTGTAGTTTTAAAAATGTGTTTTGACATTCAGAAAAAATATTTGTCAAATTCGAAAAAATATAACACATTTCAAAGTTTTTTTTGACATTTAATAAAACATTAATATGTTTTAAAAGAGATATTTGCGTAATATAAAAGTATTTTGTACAATTCAAAAAAAAACGTTCAAAATATATTAGATTTTCTCAACCTTTGTTCTAAAACAATGTTCAAAGATGCATTTGGAAAAAATGTTGATGTATTTTAGAGATGTTCTATGTGTATGAAATAGTGTAGAGTAATATGGAAAATGTTCTACTTGTATAAAGAAAATGTTGATATATTGAAAATAGTCAACATGTATTTTAGAAAAGGTAAAATAAAAAGCAAAATAACCGAAAATACTGAAGAAATCCGAAAAAAGACCGAAGTAAACCGATAAAACACATAGTAAGAAAACACATTGAAGCTTCTAAAACCGGACTGAACCGGTACAAAGAAGCTCCCCAAAACCGGACCTACCAACGACAATATTGGACTAACTCGCTAACCTCGCGCCAGAGGCAAGATTAAACGATCTTTCAGTGCGGGCAAGATAAACTCCTAGCAATATGTGCCGGCTATCGATCGGATCGAGCGCGCCCCGAGTCGGGTAGAGAAGAGTCGTTTGACGATTTCTGGCTGAGGAAACATGCAATGCGGTCACGACTCACTGAAATAGTCATGACCTCACCGTTCGCCCACGGATGCTACTGGATTTTCCTCCGAATGAACACAACTTAGAGAAAACTTAAGCAGGCCGAAGAAAAAAGAGAAGTGGCCAATGGCCGAGCCTATGTCTTGCTTACAGCGATATGTAGGGTGTGCTGTTGTCACAGACCTCCCTAAATGTGCTGGCCCAGTGCCGTGATGTAACTACCTTGTTTGTTTTCAATTTTTATTTATATTTTAAAATATTCTAAATATATATAACAGAAACACTTTACGTAATTTTTTTAAATGTTAACCAAACATATAAAAATGATAAAATATGTATAGGGGAAATGTTTGTCATGTATACGGAAAATGTATACAAAGGATAAATAATGTGTACGAAAAAAGTTGATTATGTATTTAAAAAATGTTAATCAAGTATTTAGAAAAAGTTAAATGTATATATAAAAAATATTTGTTGTGTAAACAATAAAAATATAATGTGAATGAAAAAATGTTGATCATGTATTGAAAAAATCTTAACGTGTATAAAAAACTGTTCCTGCTGTCTACAAAAAATGTACAACCTACATAAAATAGAAGTGGACATAAAAACATATATTTAAAGAAATTTTATTACGTATTTAAGTTAAACATGTATAAAGAAGTGTTCCTGATCTATATAAAAAATGTACATTTGGTAGTAATTTCTTTTGCCATTAAAAATGCTCATTGTCTACTGAGAAATGTTGACCATGTATTTAATTTTAATCTTGTAATTAAATAATATCAAATACGTATTAAGAAATGTACTAGATATATACAAAAAATGTACAATGTGTATGAAAAAATAGATATAAAAAATTTAGTTGTTCAGATAATTTTATTTGTGTATTTCAAAATGCTAGACATGTATAAAAATGTTTTTCATGTATAAAAAATGTAGGATGTTTACTGAGAAAGTTAAAATGTGTTGTACCAAAATGAAACCAGTGAAAATCAAGGAAGAAACAAAGAAAAGTGAAGAAACCAAATAAAAAAGAAGAAAGAGTAAAAAATCAATGAAAGCCAATGCAAAATATTGGTAACAGAGAAAACCGAGAAATAAACAAAAAAAATAAATTAAAAATGATAAAACCAAGAAAGAAAGAAAGAAAAACGAAGCATAATGAGGAAGGAAATAAAAGCAAAAGAAAACAGTGCAAATAAAGAAAGAAACAAGAAAAATGAAGAAAAAGTTAACGAAAAGACAAGGAATGGAAACTGTGAAAGAAACAGAGAAAACGAGTGGAGAAACAGAGAAAACGAAATGAAATGCAAAAGAAAAAAAAACTGAAGCAAACGAGCAAAGCTAACCCAGGGAACTACCGCGAGCGAACAAACATCGCAGGAAAATAAGCCATCACAGAGAGGGCCCTTTTCCTAATATTCTGCTCTAGTGCTTGATTAAAATTTAATACTTCATATTTTTAAATAAAAATATTACGAAAACCATTTACTCACATAATATATTAATTTGATAGGTCAATCAAAAATATTATGACTGTTTTCAATTTGTTCATGTAGTTCAGAAAATTGTGTTTGTGTGTATTAAATATATTTGACGGTACTAATGAAGAATCACATGAGCTGACGGTTGTTGCTTTAGAAACAAGAGGCGGTATGACACACAATTTATATAATGGCTAGCTAAGGCCGTCCTTTTTATAGGTTTTAGCCTCTTTCTTTTTGTCTTGCCTCAAGCCCTGTCTATACATACTGTGACATCCCAAATTTTCAATTTGGAAAGTTATACATTAGGTCATCATTGCATATCATATTTTATTTGCTTTTGGCCTGATCTAAAAATTCTACGCAACTCAAAGACCCACAGAGAGAGTTGGGGATTTCGTTATTTTCATATTTGGGTTTTTCTCAAATTTTGAAAATAGGATCATTGATTTTATTTATTTTATCTTCAATTATTTCTATAATAAAAATATGAGAGAGACAATAAAATGACTTTCCCAAAATAAATAAATATTAAAGGTTTAATAAAAACATCAAGTAAAATTTTATTTCGGAGTTTTCTCGCTATTTTATTTGAATTTAGGAAAAATTGCATGTTTTGAAAACTGCATTTTGGGCCAAGAAAATGTTCATATTGTTCTAAATATTATATTTAGACGGAGAAAATTTATTTTGGCATTTTTTGATTTTTTATTTATTTTTTCTAGAATTTTTATAAGTTCAGCGAGATTATTATAAAAAAAAGCTCCCGCGCGCCCGACTGGGCCGAAGCCCAGCCGAGCCAGGCCGGCCCGCCCACGCCACCGTCTCGCGCACCGGATCGGGACCGGAGTCCCGATCGCCGCGTCTGGGACGAGCACGCCCCCTCCCCCAAGCCAGGACGCCCCCTCCTTTTATAGCCGCCGCCGCCACCCCACCCCGTCGCCTCGCCTCGCCCTGCCCCGCCGCCGCAGCCGCCTCGCCGTCGCAGCCGCCGCACGCCGCCGCCTGCCGCGCCGCTCGCCGCCGCCGCACCCCGCCACCGCCCGAAGCCCCGCCGGAGCTGCCGGACTTCTCCGGAGCCCCGACGAGGTAGTCGCCCACCACCGCCCCGGTTTTCTAAGAAAAAATCGATTCAGTTTTTTTAGAAAACCCTACGTTTATTTTTTTAGACCGGTTTTATCGGTTCTTTTATTTAGCGAGCGTTCGCTCGTTTGTTCGTTTTAACGAACGCGTTCACCGTTTAGTTTCAGATAACGAATGTTCGTTCGTTAATCTGTTCGTCAATTTTTCTTTTTCCCGGATTTTTTCGCGATTATTTCTGATCGCGATTTCTGATCCGATTTTCGTTTTAGTTTATGTTTTCGCTCGTTTATCGGAATCAGACGATTCAAGCGCCTGGAGTTTCGTCTCGAAACCCTCTTTCCGTTTAACCAACTCAAACAAGTTTTTGCATCTGTAAAATTTGACTTAGATCCATATTAGTAAACGAAGTTTGTTTCTTTCGTTGTTTGACTTTCGTTGCTTCGTTCGATTTGATTCTTTTTACAAACCGGAGTTCTTAAGTTGAACTTTCTGGTTAGATTTCTTATTTGAGTTTTACCCATGCATTAGATGAGTACTTATTGTATGCTTGTTTGCGATAGAGTACCCGAAGTGCGACGCTTGCTACTTTGAATCTCTAGGTTTCACGAATCATCAGCAAGGCAAGTAACACTTTGATCATACCTCTTACTACCCAGTTTTATTGCATTAGATCAATCCTCAAACATTGCATGATTAGGATCTGATTAATATGTGGGTTTTGGGAAGTAGATGAGGTAGTACCTATTACCTGTTTTATTATCAAACCCTTGGGAGTTACTTCTACGTTAGCTTATTATGCCATGTTATGCTAGTAGACGTGGATTGGGTGAGTGTATCCATGACAGATGTGAGATTGATAAATTAATGGTTTATTTAAGGTGGCAACTTAAACACACATCTGGGTGGATTGAGGCACCTCGGTATTTCAGTGATTGCCTGTTTTTCTTTTTGGACCGCCACCCAGGCTCAAAGGGATCATGAGATTATTCATACTAGAAACTTCCGTGTGCAGCCACAAGCTACTATGGGCTCTAGCATAGTTGACTAAGTCGTGCGAACTCTTACAATGGTAGACTAGCAAATGTAGGGGATGTAGGTTGGTACTGTCTACCCGATCGTAAGGTGCTAGCGCGTCTGAAAGACTATGTCTCGGTCATCCGTTTCTCAAACATCATGTAGTGCGAGAGTCCCAACGGAGGAGATCGAGTCTTGTGGGGAAAAGTGCGCAAACCTCTGCAGAGTGTATAAACTAATCATGGTTAGCCGTGTCCCCGGTTATGGACGTCTTGAGTATCTAGTACTTGGATTATCATGTGAATCTCATCATGTTACTTTAATCAATATTGTTGGGTTTTAATGATGATACTTCTTTGGGATTGAGAGGATGTCTATCTTCTCAGTGTTTAACAACCACCATGATAGTTAAATAAAATTTATTCCTTTACAATAGGGAAAAATTGGCTTTATGCAAAAACTGTAACCATAGAGCTTTCCGCCAGCCATATATGCATGTAGTATAACTTTATTCTTTCATTACTCTCTATGTGTTACATTGCCAGCATATTTCATGTGCTGACCCGTTTTCGGGCTGCAACGTTCATGTTGCAGATTTTTTAGACGACGAGTAAGGTGACTTTAGGTCGTGGTTCTATACTCAGTGATGCCGTTGGAGTTGATGGACTCACTTATCTTCCAAGCCTTCCGCTGTTATCGTTATTAGATGGTCTTAAGCCATATTTATTGTAATAAGTTCTCTTTTGAGACATTCGATGTAATAAGTGTGTGATTGCTACTCTGTTATAAATCCTTCAAGTACTGTGCGTATCAGCATTACTGATCCAGGGATGACATTAAAGCACAGAGATCGTACTGTTTGAGATCTGGTCGCTACACATACTTTCCTTTGCTTAATTTATAATAACTGCAGTGAGGATTTTCCTCTCTCTCTGTGTGTGTGTGTTTTGTTTTTTAAATCACATACCCCCTCCGTCCCAAAATAAGTGTCTTAACTTTCTACTAACTTAGTACAAAGTTTTACTAAGATTGAGACATTTATTTTGGGACGGAGGGAGTATTATTTTGTGTTACACTGAAGCAAATTATACAGATTTGAAAATATTTATTTATTTCAAAATAGTGTGCATGGCTATAAAAATACATTTGCCATCTCAAATGAGATGTTTATGTATTTGAAAACATATGTCAATGTATAAAAGTGTTCAGGAACATAAAAAAGTACGTGTATTTTTAGAAAAATAAATACAAATACACTTTAGGCAATGCTTCTTTCAGCTGGGAAAGCATGTGATAAATCTGATCAAAATTAAGGAAAACAAGTGATAAGATGACTGGTAAGTACTTAAATGTACGACACCATGTTTTGACTTTTTTCATCATCGTTAAACTAGGTCTTTTCCCCATCACGGATAGGTTGAAGAATAGTGTTTGGGCTTTTATTGTGCAAACTAGATTTTGTTTATATGTAGTTTCTGTATCCTTAGAGGCCAACAACAATGGATACAAATCTTTCCACTATAGATCCTCTTCCTGTTGTTGTCATTTGGACCGATGTGGCCAAGCTGGGGAGTATGTGGTGTTTTAATCCTGGATATCCACAACTCCTGATCTAGATGATTGTCGTCCAGAGATTTGGCTAGAGCTATATGTAGTATAGAAAATGGTGGTGTCAAGTCGTTTTGATCTGCAGGTTTCTATCTCGTCCTTTCCAACTACCAGCTTTCTACCTATATACTCCATGCGTCCAAAAAAGCTTGTCCCTTAAATGGATGTATCTAGCACCACGTGTGCTAGATACATCCATTTGAGTGACAAGCTCGGGACAAGTTTTTTCGAATGAAGGAAGTAGTAGACAGCCATTAGTTAGATGGTCTACCTTGGACGGAATCTCTCTTAGGCTAGAGGGTGTCAACAATCTCACTTACCACCTATTGGGGCCGCAGGTTCATCCGGCTCTTCAATACTCGTAAGGTTATTGTATATATCTTGTACACGACGATGAAATTTCACATTGAGCTAAAGTAGAAAACTTGGTAGGGCTTGATGAAGGCATGTAGCTTTCAGTTTTACGAGGGATCATTGTCTGTTCTTGTGGTTTCACATTTTTAATCCAACATAATTTGTTCAGTTAAGCAATAAAGTCAGATCCTATACACAATGTAGAAAAAAGTGGATCAAAATAGTAATTACAAAGTTAAAAAGACGAGACAGTCACACTAATGGTTATTATACGACAAACGGAAAAATGTCTCTTCAGCAACCATCTGCTATCATCGTCGACATCGGTTGGGCTTTTCCAATGCACCTTTCTCCCACTTGGCAATTTAGCAGCACTAATGTCTACAATGGACACGGAAGAAAATTTAGACCGATCTGGTGGCTAGATCTCTAACCATCAGATGTCACCATACGATCATTGTTGTCAAAACAAGTCCACTTCGTTGTCAAATTAATAAATATAGTGCCCTTTCAATTTTTCTTTGCTTAATTTGGATGCAAATGATTTCCCATTGATGCATGCTGACGTGCAAGAAAGACTAAGCACAGATCTTCACATTGATTCACACCAAACAAATTAAATACGAAGGTGGATCTGAAATCCACGTCCGGATAATCATACATGCGTAGGTATAGTTGTGTTAGTAACATGACTCTCTCTTGACACACACACAAGTAGCGTATGAGAGTGTAGTGATTAAAGATCATTTATATAGTCATGGCTAGATTTTTGTTGTTATTGAAAGAGATAACTTGCACCCCTACCCCCAGTTTTTAAAATTTTACCCAGTTTTTGGAAAGCTAAATTTACCCAGCTTAAACTCATGGTGTATGTGCTTACGGCTACTAAATTCCTTTTGCATTAATTGAAGGTAGGCAACACATGAGTTGAAATTGTGTCGAATATTTATACAAAATAGGTTACAATTGAATTTGGATTGCGTGTAGATAGGGTACGAAAACATGTTCGAGTAGAACACTTGCATCCCGGATTTCTTATATAAAATAAGAGTAGACACGATGTAACTTATGTCAATATAATAGCACAAACATGCAGGGGGAGCGCCGATAGTGCTGGTGTCCTGATGACCAGGCTGCGGTATTGTGGCCGTGTCAAAAGAAAGAGCGCCCATAATCAGGCCCCGAAGATATAGCCATATTTGTAAACCTTGTTAACAAATTTGGTGTCATGCCTTGTGTGATTGCTTAATCCTAGACAGGTCTATTACGCGCCTCAGATTTAATTCTAAAAGCATGCACGTCTCGATCCGATCTCGATATCTCATGCACGTACGCCGTACGTCCATCCTGTTGATGCAATGCACGTATATGATAGTTTTTTTTTCATAATAATACGTGTCTCATTTATATAAAGATTATAATACAATCATGTACACATTGACCTGATAAAACTGAACAAATAGTAGAAAGCTAGCCTTTGCACAAAGAAACATCAACTAAAAAGTAAAATTACAAATAAGACCGAAGAAACGCTTGAGCTTGATACCAACGTTCGTCATCTGCCTCTGACACATCCACAACAGCCACCAAAGAACAAAATAATGGATCACCTCCACACCCAAGCTTGACGTGACTCCATCGCTGATATGCAGCTTTGCGGACCACGAAGCTTGCTTGCCAAAGATGAAACCATTATCGTTCAACGAAATAGACCGGGGCAACATTCTCGACACGCCATCGAACTCCAGATCTGGCACCCCCCTACATAAGTAAGACGTCGGAAAAGAAAACTATACCTGTTATCCACGTACCACAAACCCAACACACGATTGCGCTTGCATGCACATCCACGTACGCTAAGCAATTCTAATCAATAGCATCATGAGTGAATCGTACTCCTACACAGAGTACGTCCTACTGGCCGGGGCACGGACCGGTTTATTTATTCGTGGCCGGAAATGGTGACTGGGATTAGCCATATTCAGCTATGTCACCACTCACCATCCAAGCTAGGATTGATCAAAGTACGTAATACAATCTTGCATTTTACCTTTAATTAATTCTGGTTGGTGAAGTCTGACATAGTACTATATGCACACACACATGTGACCACACAAAAAGAGCAACGGATATGATCATGATTTATAAAGACTTTTGCACGGAGTGTCTTAACTCTGCTATCGGTGTTTTGATCGTCACGGATTGGCTGTACGGATTAATTAACTAGGTCCGGAGGAGAAGTAAAACGTACGCATTGCCGAATTTCTTTTTTCTTTGCCCACATTTTTCACACTTCAGAGCGACACGGTAAACATATATAAGCATCCATACTAGCCAATCCCTGCTAGTTAACCATGCAAACAACTCAAAGGATATACAACCATACAACCAACCAGTGACTTAGATAGGACCCAGGCTACACAAGGACCGTGGCCCGGGTTGTAGCATTTTGATTTCCTTGTTGATTGTAGCATTTTTGGCATTGTTTGACATTGTAGAACATGTTCTGCCTGGAACTGGCCCGGGGCTCGGCCTGATCTTGACTACCCCACTGCAACCAACCTCTAGGTAAACCTAACAGTCAAGATAACGGTGTTGACTTTTATGGCACGTGGGCATGACGGGTGGGCCACAACTATCAAAACATGGTTTAAAATTTAAACACTCGGCCATTTGGGTTTTTTTGAAACAGCCGACCCCGGACTGGATAGTTATCATGGGGAAAAATTCGGTAGTTTTTTGGACCCCTAGACTTGGCACCGGAGCTCGGATTTCTTAGGGATGACTTCGTCATTCTTAAATTGTTATGTCGGCTCAGTATCTTAAAAGTTTCTATAGGGATAAAAACGAGTGTATGTACTACCAGGTATATACTATGCAGCCTACATACGTATGTACTCCTTTAGTCCAGGCACCGAGGCACACCTCACGACTCGGGGTTTTACGAAGATCACGCAAGTTTAATGCGTGTGTACCTAGCTAGGTAATGAACTAGGCCCAATACAACTCGAGTCTGTTCTCACACGCTAGCCGATCGATCGACCTATATTTACTTGCGCACCGGGCGCTGCAGTAGCTGGCACATCGATCGGTAGGTGATCCGCGCGTAGTCACTACACCTTGTACGGTCGATATGGATGCAAGAGATCAAGCAAGCTGGCGACTAGATAGAGCACTGCTGCAAGCACCGACGCACGGCGGTTTCATTAATCAATGCCTGCGTCTACTTCTAACCAGCTAGTAGTTTCAGATCTCGCGCCACAATTCTTTTCGTCCTTACACGTATCCGTTCAATTTAATATAATCTGACGTGCAAGCAAGCTGCTAGTCGACGAAAAATGAACCATATGTGGTTGGGAAAAAAGAAAGTAACAGCGCATTTATATCTACAGTTTAGAGGACAAACATTTTTTTTCGAGAGTATGCCTAGTCGTACCATAGCTTTATAGAAGTTAGAATGTCAAGTACAAGAAGGAAAAAGTCCATTTTACTATCCTGAACAAAGTGGGTGGTTCACATTACCCCTGATCTATTTTTCGGTTCCTTTACCTCCCTAAACAATCTCATACCGGACAAAAAACACCCTAAGTGGTTTACCCAGACCGGATGGTGACGTGGACACGGTCAAAGGTGGTATTTGACCTGCAGGTGGGTCCCACTCATCAGTTTTTTTAAAAAAACCATAGAAATAGAAGAAAAAAGGGGCGGCCCCCTACTGCAGTAGCAGCCGGCCACAGCGGTGGCAGCCGGTGCGCGCGGAGCCGGCAGGCGGCCGGACCGGCGCCAGGGCGGGCGGAGACAGCGCGCCGAGCGGGGGAGGCCGGGCGCGGCCAGTGCAGAGCGGCGAGGAGCGGCACAAGGCGCGGACGGGGACGGCGGTGCAAGCTCGGGGAGGAGGCGGGGCGGCGCAGGCGCGTGGCCGGAGCGGCGACGGGGCGGATGGTGGCAGAGCCAACGCCTTGGAGGAGCGAGGCGAGGCGAGGGCGAGCGGGGTCCGGCGACCGGGGCGTGTAACGCGCGCCGGTGGCCGGGGACGTCGGCGTAAGCTCGGGGAGGAGGCGGGGCAGCACAGGCGCGCGGCCGGAGCGGCTACGGGCAGATGGCGGCGGAGTCGATGCCGCGGAGAAGTGAGGCAAGGTCGAGCGGGTTGCGGCGACCCGAGAGAGAGAGAGAGATAGAGAGAGAGATAGAGAGAGACCTGACAAGGGGGCCCCACCCAGGTCAAAACCGCCGTTGACTAGTGCCACATAAGCAACGGGTGGAGACAAACCAGCCAGAGGGTGCTTTGCCCGGTTTTGGTTTGTTTGGGGGGTAGAAGAAGCCGAAAAATAGATCAGGGGTTAAGTGAACCACCCACTTTATTCAGGGTAGTAAAATTGACTTTTTTCTTACAAGAAAACTAGCACTCGCTGCGAAAAACGAGCGTAGCACACACCACACCCGGGAAAAACCAAAGACGGGCACCACCGCAAAGCAAACTACAACACCAAAGAGCCTGTCCTAAGATGATACACAACACCGCGTCACGACCGACGTCGGTCACCTCCAAAGACCACAACTACCGCAGAGCTTCTCTTGTCGACACACCATCCACTCTGAGCGCCTAAGAGTAAGTGGCAAGTGAATGGCAGAACTAGATCCAATCTGAAGAAGGCGCCGTCTTGGAGACACCGGCGACGGGCATACATAGAGCCGTCGAGGATCAAGGAAGGACAGCAGCAAGCACCAGAGGAGAACAATGAGGAAGCAACCATGTCTCCAAACACCGTGCTCCCAACGGAGTAACGATGACGAGGACGCCGCCATCGTGCTGATCCACCACCGAATCGAGGCTTTCGCCCGGAGACAGCCACCAACTCCAGAGGAGCGAGGGAAATGACGAACACACTTCGGTGACGCCTCCAAGGAGGGGAATGACAACCACAGTTGCCACCGTCGCCGGCTCGGCAAAAACCATGCAAAATTTTCATCCGCGCATCGCACTTCACCACTCCTCCTGGGAATGGCGGCACCGTGCAAGTAGCCTCACATCGCTGCCACCGCAGCACCTAGTCGACGTAGTCGCAAAGCCGAGGGTCGGCAACCGGCCGCACGCACAACAAGGGGAAACACGGCCACACCACCAACATCCAGCCTGGACAAAGAACCACAGCCACCCCACTCCTCCGGCAAAGTCCAGGACCACTCACGACGGCCGTCGCCCACTCCAAGGGACAGCCTTGCAACGGCCAGATCTGCCTTACCACGAAGAACTCACGTGCCAGCACCTCCCGGAGCGCACCGCCGTTTGCCACACGACACAGGGGTGACCGGCCGCTCGCTGCTCGCCAGAACTCCATTCTGACCGAGCCATCTCAGCGCCGTCACCCGCCTGACCATGAGCTCACGCAGCTGCCTCCGGACATCGCCGGCCCCACCATAGACGCGCCACCGCACTGCTGTCGGTCCCCGCTAGACCTGCCGCTCCACCATTGCTCCAGCCGAGCTCCCGTCGACGCCCTCACAACGATCAGATTGGATCTGGCCCGGCCCGATCTTCACCGCGTTGAGGAGCACCACACTGGCCTCCAACACCCACCACCGCAGTGCGCCGAGGCCGACCAGAGTGCTCCGCCGCCACGCTCCGCCGCCTGCCTGTGCGCCTCGCCGAATCATGGCACGCCGGCCACCAAGCTTGCCGTCAAGTCGAGGAGGAGAAGCCCCCCGCGGCCACTGCTCCAGGAACGGGCGTTGGAGATCCCGCCGCCACCGGCACCGCCCGGGCTTCGCCCGGCGGCTCCCGCCGGCGGCGGCGGCGGGGAGGGAGAGTCGAGGGCCGGCGTTTAGGGTTGGCGCACCCAGGTCACCTGCGCAAGGGGGGGGGCAACATGGCGCCGGGCGAAACACTGTTGTTAGAGGACAAACATGAGACTAGCTAGTTAGATATACTTCCTCCGTCCGAAAATACTTGTTGGAAAAATGGATAAAAATGGATGTATCAACAACTAAAATACGTCTAGATACATTCATTCCACCACAAGTATTCCGGAAGGAGGGAGTACAAAATATGTTGAACGTAAAAATTAATGAAAATTAATTAAACTGTTTGTTAATTATTGCTGGAGTATAATGTTGGCACTAACTTTCTCTTAGTTTAGACTAGGTAAACTAGTTGTTGCAGGCAGTTCAATAATTATTTCTAGAAATAGGGTAGACTACTCAAATTATGAATAAAGCACATCTCTCCAAAAATCCTTTTCTGAGCCCAGGCTCATTTACACCCGTGCTTAAGAAAAAAAATACTAGAAAAATTCTAAATATTCCAATATTTTTGCTGCTAGATAATTTGATGCGTGAAGTCCGCTCGAATTTTCAAATCATTTGGACATCTGAGCAGCTCTCGGCAAAAAAGACAAATTCGGGGATTGTAAAAAAGTTTACTGTTCATGTACTATTCTGACCCGATTTGTCTTTTTTGCCGAGAGCTACGCAGATGTCCAAATGATATGAAAATTGAAGCGGACCCGACGCAATAAATTATCTACCATGCATTTTTTTGGAATATTTTGAATTTTGTATAATTTTTTTTGACCGGGTGCTGATGAGTCTGGGCACTGAATCACTGCACTCACATCTCTCCATTTACAGACATTAGAAAGTGTTTTTGGCACTGTGGTTGTTGTTAAAAAACCTACTTTTTGCTAAATTACAGTACTTAATTGAATTGAAAGTGGGCTACAAATTAATTGTAACGGATTTTCTAATGTAATGGTAATTAATTTTATTGAGCAGCAGTTTATTTAATCTTTAATATCACACTACATTAAAAATTAATTCAAGTGTAGCCAAAATTAGTTTGGAATACAAAATTTGGCCTTTTTCGTGAGCCTAGTATGTGTCCGCTTTGGAAATTTAAACCATGTATGTTCCTATTTCAATATATCAGTTAAATCTTACTGAGTCTAATGAGATACAATGATTAATTGCCCTATTACTAATTAGTATGTGGAAGACAACCTAGACTTACTGATTAGGCTGGTCATAGTGGGGAGTAACTTAGACTAGTATCATGCATATGACACTAGTCTAACTTACTACCTTCATAATGCAAAGTAACATAATAGTAGTATCATAGATGGCTTCATTTATTAACTCGTAGACTCATCTCGTCTTGGAAAGCGCTATGTTACAGTAATATATTATGTTACCATCTCTCATTAATTATTTATCACATAAGTAGAATTTTCTCGAAGTGCGCTATGTTAGTAGCTAAGTTACTCCCACTATGACTAGCCTCAGTACTCCCTCCATCCCATAATATAATATGTTTTTGCAAGCTAAAATAGCTTGCAAAAATATCTTACATTGTGGGACAAGGGGAGTAAAGAAAAGAGGCTGAAACATACTATTTTTCTTTGTTGAACGCATCACAGCTTAGAAACTACAACACTAGCTTTCCTCCTCCAGTTAAGACCCCTCTCTTTTTTTTCAGGGTGAGCTAAGACCCCTCTCTGACCACACGAGCACATGACACAAATGGTATGGTGGTTCACAATTTGACATCGCTATCCAACCCTATCTTCAAGCTGAAGCATGGATGCATCGTCCTCATAAAACCGCGTGTGTATGGTTCAACTACCGATCGATCACATCCCCCTTACGCTACACCGCGTGTCTATAAATACATGCGCTGCATGCTTTGCCTTCCCATCCAGTCATCCTCAGCTACTTCACCACAGAACCAACCAGTAGTCAATTAAGCAGCATTTGACCATGGCGCCCAAGCAGCTCCCCGCTGTCCTCCTCGCCACCTGCGCCACCCTCCTGGCCCTCGCCGCGCCATTGCTCGCCGGCGACCCCGACATGCTGCAGGACTTCTGCGTCGCCGACTACAAATCCCTTGACGGCCGTAAGTTCTGCTAGCTCTTCCATCCATACTCTCGTGCGCACATGCATAGATCACGCCTGAACTGAAAGTAATGCATGCATGTCTATATGTGTGCAGCACTGCGGCTAAACGGGTTCCCATGCAAGAGGCCGGAGAACGTGACCGCGGACGACTTCTTCTCGGCCGCGCTGGCATTCCCGGGCAACACCGGCAACCCGGTCGGCTCCATGGTGACGGCGGCGAACGTGGAGAAGCTCCCGGGGCTCAACACGCTGGGCGTCTCCCTGTCCCGCGTGGACTACGCGCCGTGGGGCGTGAACCCGCCGCACACCCACCCACGTGCCACCGAGATCATCTACGTGCTTGAGGGCTCCCTCGACGTCGGATTCGTCACCACTGCCGGCAAGCTCTTCGCCCGCACCGTCTGCAAGGGTGAGCTTTTCGTCTTCCCCCGCGGCCTCGTCCACTACCAGAAGAACAACGGCGGTGCGCCGGCCATGGCGATCTCGGCATTCAACAGTCAGCTGCCGGGCACGCAGTCCCTTGCCGTGGCGATGTTCGGTGCCTCGCCACCGGTGCCCACCGACGTGCTAGCCAGAGCGCTCCAGATCGACGGCGGCCTGGTGGAGGCCATCAAGTCCAAGTTCCCAACAAAGTAACTAGCCATGCATGCATGAGGTTAGTTGGGTCGGCTCTACGTGCGTACGTGCTGCTAATAATGACGAGGACCACGTAAAAGTGCAGTTTTAATTCATTTGCTTGACAAAATATCTTTTGTACAGTATATTCTGATTCTTTTGTGTCGGTGCCTGTTTACTGAAGGGTCTCGCCGGTTTTACTGTTAATTGTTGCCTTTTGTTCACGAACGACCTACCGGTAACTAATCTGTATGTGTCCATTATTGCTGAAAATGAATGTGCATTATTGCTTTAATTTTCATGGTTTTTCTTTTGTGAATAGAAACGGATTTATTACAAAGTTTCATTGGAAGTACAAAGCACCTCCGTAATAAAAAATATTTCCTCCATTCCTTTATATAAGGTGTATTTGTTTTTTTGATAAAATTTCATAATGTAAGATGCATTCTTTCTAACTCCTCATAATTTCATTTTTAGCCCTCCATAAGAAGGAAAGTATCTCCTTAATTTTCTTATTGTCCGTATCTCTTCTTGTAGCAAAAGAAGGAAAGAATCTCTCTCTCGATTGCATGTATCTACTACTTTCCTCGGCTTACTGATTTGCTTGCCACAAACCAAATTTTTTTGCTACGGGTAATTTTGTCTTAACATGTCTATAATTATGTGCCTTGGTCACCGTGATAAAAATAATACATCTTACATAAAGGAACGGAGGGAGTACATCAAGGATTATGAACCACCGAACGACCAATGTCGTTGCCAGAACGAGCTGCCACTGTGCCGTTGTCGTTCCTCTCGTACCAGAGTCGTCCTGACCATGTCGATGAAAGTCGGGAATTCTTCATCCACATACCCTTAAGGACCAGCGCCCCGGAGCCACAGTCGTCCCCGTTGAATCCTTAATCGACATGAAGAAATTTACATCAAATATCATCGTTGCGTACGCATGGCAAGAAACCCTAATCTCGTTGCGCGAGGAGCTGACGCTAGAGCTCCGTCTAAGTCTGACGAGCAAACTTGAGGAGGATCGAAGCCCGGAAGACTAACTTGAAGAAGAAGCGCCATCCATCTGAGCATCACTCCTACAAGGATTAAAACCCTACCTATCTACTAGCCGGAGCCGAGGCATCAGAAAATCCCTCCCCGCGACCGGCCGGCGAAGTGGTAGGCGGAGGGGAGGTGAATTCATGGGCTCGCCGACGGAGTTCGAGGGGAGGAAGACTTTCCCTAGTGCAAGTCACGTGGTAAAGAAGAAACTGCATGCAGCTGTACAATTTTATTATGTGTCATTCTTTGACACTGATATATAAATTGAATGCGTGATAGTTTGCATAGACAACACGATCGTGATTTGCACCGACAGTTTTCGTATCAAGCAGCACTGTTTGGCCCAAAAAAGAAGTAACACTGCTCACTGTCGCACCTCTCACGTACATCTCGCGTACCAACCTCTCGCGTACACGAAGCTGTGAACCTTCCTCTTCTCTCACGCCTAATTGGTTAATTACTCGGTCACACGATCAACCGATCCGGCCATCCATCACGTCATCGTCAAGTTAATTAGAGTACCTACTTCAGTCGATGTCATCTACAGATAACGCCTCCCAATGCCCCAGTCTCTGTCAAACCGAAAGTTCCTGACCACCTGCAGCCAGCTCACGCAGCTACTTACTAAATACATAGATCAAGGACACCGCCGATTAACAAGGAATCGTCGTGGGCAAGCTCCCTGCTGGGCAATTTTTTGGTCATGTAACGAGAAGACTTGGACAAAGCAAGACAGAGAGTTGCAGCTCCTAGTAGAAAGAATAGTGCGGCTGCTAGGTAAGACTATATTAGCACAAAGAGATGAACTGTTTTATAAAGAGGACACATTTGGAAACAAGAGTCAAAGGATGTAGTTTTTTTTTGAAAAAAAGGATTACCCGGCCTCTGCATCAAGCGATGCACACAACCAATTTATTAAATAAAATATCAAACAAAGTATGTAGATCATCTTATGTTCTGAAGCAAGCTCAAAAAACAAGTAAAATGCCGCAATTGGCATAAATATGACAAGATGACTAAATACCTATTCTATTATTGGACCGCGATCCAAACCGATTGTACATAAGCCATGCTACCGTCTCCCAGCGGTTGCGCCCAAAGGCCAAATGCTCTCTGGCTTCCGGACGACTGAGTAACGATCATACATGGATCCATCCACACGCCTAAAAGATAACCTGCAAATTTTTGTGATATTTGTTCAGTTAAGCATAACATCATTCCGACAATTCCAAATGGCACAAACTAATAGACAAACTCCAGCTCGAATTTTTGCCAATGTATTGGACTCTGCTCCATTTAGTCAGGTACCAAACAAAACGGAAATATATTGGGTGGGCTGACATTAAAGGAAACATGTATTATACGTCACAATAACCTGGTTAGTGGGCATTTGAGAAAAATATGTTGGATTGTTTCGTCCTGATCACAAAAACAACACCATTTACTACCTTTCCATCTATGTTTCGCCAATTTGTCCTTAGTTAAAATCACCCCCTTGTTCATAAACCACATAAATACCTTTATTTTTAATGACACCTTATAATTTTCGAAATATATATGATGTGACTTTGGTATTCGTCCAATGTTAATCACATCCATATACATATAGATTTTATTGAGAAGATGTCAGAAATCGAAAGTTTATAATGTAGAGGATCTCGCACATCAGACAGGTTAACCTCTATCAATCTATGCACTAAATGCAGCCATCTATCCGAAGGTTCACCCACTAGTACCCACTAGAAATGAATGTTTAAGGGAAAATAGACTAGTAGTATTGTTCTTATGAAAATATCTTTACGTTGTACAATGTTATATAGCGTTGGATACGGCAATTCTAGAGGCATCTCCCCCAGCCAAGTGTCTTTCTAGAATCTAGTAGTATGACCATTTTTGACTATGAATTTACTTCTATTAAAGAGGGCATTCTTTATCTGCACCAGTCTCTTCCAAAAAGGAGAATCATTTGGTTGCTTACCTATGCCAGAGTTTGGAATGCACATACTTGTTACACAATAACTGTATCCACACACCATCCTCCTCTACAAACAATCGATAAAGCCATTTGCTAAGTAGTCTTATGTTCTTTACTTCAAGATTCTCCGATACCCAAAACCCCTTGGTCTTTCGGTCTACAAAGTATATCCCACTTAGCTAGTCAGTCTTCTCGTCACTTTGCCAAAAAACCGTGATCGTAAAAGTCCAACCATTTCTGCACCCCTATGGGTATTTGGGAGGACAAAAACATCAATATATGCTTGTAAGGAAGGAATTTATAAGAATTAAACGACCTCCATAAGACATAAGTTTGTTATAGTGGTGGTTTGGGATCTCTAGGTAGCTAAAAGGTAAGGATCCAGTTCACAACCAAACAACCGTCTATAATCTTTTTGTTCGTCCTTGGCGTGTCCAAAGTAGAACAGTTCAATCTTATTGCAATTGATTTTCAGCCCGGACAATTGTTCGAAAACACATAAACCAGCTTCACATTTCTAGCTTTTATCAAATCATGCTGCGTGAAAACAATTATGTAATCGGTGTATTGTAGTATGAACACCCCCATCAAGATGATGTGGTATGATCCATCCTACCTGAACCTTGGCCCTACCAATGAGGACCACCAATACATCAGCAACGACATTGAAAAAGACGGGAGACATCGGATCCCCCTCTCTGAGCCCCTTCCGCGTCTAAAAATAATGACCTATATTATCATTAACTTTGATCCTGATGCTGCCCGCTTGTACAACGGATTTGACATGCTTTCTTCAGGACGCTTCAAAACCCTTCATACATTAAGCTTGTTGCAAAAGGCCACCTAACTTTACCGTACGCCTTCTCGAAATCCACTTTGAAGACAACTCCATCATTAATGTAGTCTGAGTCGGCTGAACCACCATATGCATAATCCGTGTGAGGCGATTAGTACCAAAATTTCTAAAGATCTTAGAACTAACATTGAGGCAACAGATCAGTCTAAACTTCTCAATGCGAGCCACCTCCTCCTTCTTTGATTACAAATTAATTGTCCCAAATTTTAGTTTGAATAGTTGAAGCTGGCCATAAAAAGATCATGGAACATGGGCATTAAATCTCCTTTAATGATCTCCCAACACATCCTATAGAACTCTACTAGGAATCCATCTGGGCTACGTGACTTACTATTTTTCATTTGCGCTATCGCCTCGAACACCTCTTTTTCTGTAAAAGGAGCAGTGAGCACCTCATTCTCATCGGGACTAATCTGGGAAATATCCTAAGCCGCACCCTCATGAAGGGAAACAAATTCTCAACCGACGGCCCAAGAGTTTATTTATAGAAGTTTGACATATACAATTTTAGGTTCTCGTGCCATTCAATTGTACCATCATCTTGTTCAAGTTGGATAATTTTCTATTTCCGTGGTTTCCATTCACAATTAGATAGAAAAAACTAGGTGTTATTATCCCCTTGAACCACTTGTCGAACCTTAGCTCTGGGTGCCCATTTCATCTCCTCTTCTTTGAGAAGCATCGCTAGCTTCTCCCCAACCTCTGTTTTGGCCATACTTTCAGCCACATTGAGAGTGCTCACCCCGTCCTTCAGATCTAGGTCGTTGATGAGCCTAAGAAGCCTCTCTTTCTCCTGTTTATTGCCACCACTCTCATCTTTAGCCCAGCCCTGCAGGAACTTTCTAAAGTGTCTAATATTATATTGCAATGTTTCTACATTAGATTCCCCACTATTTTTTAGCCCACTCTCTGGTGACCAACTAAATAAAGTCCTCCCTTTCAAACCATGATAGTTCGAAGGAGAGAAGATTTTTGTTGCAATGTGAGTCGCATCACCGGAGTCAACAAATAGGGGTATATGATCGAAAAACCCCATTTGTTACTAGAGGAAACTTATGCTCCCATTTGACACTTGTTAGAACTTGATCCAACTTCTCGTACATTGTATTCGCTAAGTTGTTTGCCCAAGTGTATTGCCTACCTGTGAGATAAATCTTCTATATCTAAATAGCTAGCCCCCACTAACTATTTCTCTCAACATGCAAGCATGCCACATCATCCCACAACATGCATGAGAAAATGCCCACCCTCACTATCATATTTCTCTACATGCAAGCATGTCACTTCATCATTAAACATGTATGAAAAAAAAGACTCATCTCAACATCCAAACATACACAAGAAATTTCATTCTATTATGCTATTTATAATTAATTAAAAAATTACAACTATATAGTAATCAGACATAATAAATTATATGTATTTTCAGTTTGAGCTTTTTATATCATTACTTCAAATATTCATGTATCATGCAACGAATCACACTGAAATATTGCAAAATATCCCCGCAACAACGTGCGGGGTATCATCTAGTTTCTCTAAAGTCTAGACTCTCAATAATAGCGTTAAACATAAACGACCATCTACCAACGAAATTATTATTATTATTTATTTATGTTTTGTGTCCCCGTCTGATCATACTAAAGTCACCACCAACCAAGATGGGCAACCAATCATCCCCACAAACCCGCACCAAGTGTGCCAACTAATCAAGTTTGAATTCAGGTTGTGCCTCGTCCTACACCAAAACCAGAGCCCATCTGAAACCATCAAATTTGGATCGCATATGAAATTTGACAACAAAGTCACCCAGAATGACATTTACGACCTTGAAATATTCGCAATTAACCACCAGTAAGATCCCGCCAGATCTTTCCTGCGGTGGGAGGCAATGCAATTCATAATCCAATTCACCAGATATTGTGTCGAGGAACTAGGATGTAAAATTATCACATCCAGTCTCATGCAAAGCAATTAAATCCAACCTTTTCTCCCATGACGTTTCCTCTAGAAACCTACACTTAGCCAAGTCCGCAAGACATTTGCTATTCCAGAAAATGCCTGTCATTTTTCATCATGAATTTTTTAGAATTTAATTCTCGCACTTCATCACACCGCAGGCATGTCGTATACATTCCTCTTCCATGTGTGCTTTGGCTTGTCCAGCACTAACTCAGAGTCCGCATGACTGAGGTAAGTGTCAAAGCTCTCTTCTGGGTGTAAAGCGGTTGCTTGCTCTTCTAAATCCAAAGCTTCCCCATCTGAAACACTAGTCGGCCCTAGATCCTCACAAAGACATTCTAGAGCCCATACTCTCAACACATTAACTTCACTTTCTTTCATTGGTTTAACAACCGTAATATATTTTAGCATTTCCATCACTCTATCTGCCTCAAGCTAGCAAATCATTAACAGACCTGGCAACCTAACAACTATTTGAATCAAGAGATATCCCTATTTTATCCGCATTGTTAACTATTTCATCCTCAGAAAAATGTAATACTGAAGAACTATTATTAACCTACATACCTGTAGTGGCTCCAATGTTGCGTAATTTGTCTGCCTGCATGGCATATCCCATCCGCAAGTCATTTGTGTCCAGCTGCGTCTGGATCTGTAGACTCACCCGTAGTGGTTAAAAGGAGACTAGAAGATAACTTATTTCCATCAGAAAGCCTCTTGGGAGCGAAGAAAAATAATGCCACTACTCTTCAGAATCATAATGATCAAATGACAGAAAAGATGCCCAAACTCTACGACACAACGACTACTTCAAAAATCTATATACTTTTGATGAAAATGTTGATCAGTTTGGCATGTTTCACTTTATTAAATCAAAATTGGACAAATATATGATTGTTGCTTTGTAAAGATTATACTAATGATGAAGTTAGTACTGCCATATTCTAGGTTGGCATGCTAAAGGCATGACTAAAGATAGATTTCTCACGAGGTTCTCTCAGAGAGAATTGGGAGGTCCTAGGGTCAACATTATTTGTGTGGTGAAGTTGTTTTTCTTTCTCTTATTATGCGAGGGGGAGTTCATGTCACTCCTATTGTCTTAAATCCAAAAAAGGATAGTCTGATGGAGGTTAAAGATTCAAGACCCATTAGTCTATGCAATGTCCTATGCAAAGTGATGCAAAGTCTACACTGAACATTATAGACCAGTTTTGGATGGTACGATCTCTCTTACTCAAAGTAGAATGATCATACATGGATAACACTCTCATTGACTTTTAGTGATTTAATGCTCACCATGCAACTAGAGATGATGGTGCAACATTTTATGCTTACAAATCTGAGATGGTGATGAATGGACGTCTTGATTTGTTTTTTTAGAGGAATATTACTACTTTAGTTTTCTCTGCTATCATGGTGAACTGGATCATGGAATGCATTACCTCTGTCAAAATTTTCAGGTGTTTTATGGCCAGCTGTTGGACTCGCTTTCCCCCATGTGAAGGATTCGTGAAGTAGAGCCATTGTAACCCTATATTTTTCTATTTTGTGGTTGATGTGTTCTATGATGTTGTTGTAAGGTAGTTAGTTCAAGAGTTCAAGAGTTGCGGGCGAGTTATACAGGTTCCTCACCATCTCCTTGTGGGAAAAACCCTTCTTTATTAAATCAAAACAAAGTTCTCAAACTTACTTTCAGAGGGGGGGGGATGGAAATTTCAAACTCTAGCCATATCCCTAGAACGCATTACTATAAATGTAGTTATACATCATCATTTTGCATTAGCCACTTGACATACAAGACAAAGAAAACACCATTGTAAGTCTGTGACTCACACATCCATGTTGGCCAAGAGATACACTGAAATCTTATAAAGAAATACAACTAATTTTAGGTCTCCTATCAAACTATTCTGGGTTGATTTCTTGCTTACACCAGTGCCTTCCATTTGCTCTTGTCTTTATAAAAGTGGACACATATGAATAACTTCCATGGAAACCTTGATACCACTCCTCCCAAAGCCTCCTCCACACCGCCGCCTCGGCTCCCTCCTCTCCCCCACCTGACTGCCTTGTCGGTGGCAAGAGGAGTGGGCACTCATCCCTATCCTTTTTCTCGTGGTTCTAGTAGGTGCCTACTTCGCCTAGGTTTTGTTTTTTTGCTGACATTGGCGAGGCGGTGGCGGTGATAGCATTGGAATAAGGTATCTCCAGCCTCTCCCTACATCGACAACGTACGACCCAACACTGGCGTAGGGCCTGTGAGGGTAGGTGTTGTAAGATCCGTCGGCTCTATTAGGATTTTGGCAGTTAGTCTGTCACTCAAGGCTCAAGGGGGTCAGGTGGTTGGATCTTGGTGTCGCGACTTTGACGTCTTCTTCCAATTTTTTCGTCGACATGGTTTAATTTCTCCATCCCTCAGGACTGGTGGTTAGAAGGAAATCCGTCCAGAGGCAGAAAAAAAATTCCCCGAAAAAGGAGAGAAATTAATCCGTACGAGTGATAGGAGTTTATCACGCAAAGTAGCTACAACCCAGATCGATGGAAAATTTGAAGAAAATGGGAAGGGTAAAGGTGACAAACCTTGGTGGAGAATGAAATCCGCGGAGAGGCCGGAAAATATCCCCCCAAAAGAGAGAAATCAACCTGCTCCAAAGATTAGGAGCTTAATTACCTTATTTGAATTAGCGAACAACTAGCAGTATGTCTCCCAAACCCCTTCAAAAGACCACAGTTCCTCGGATCCATCCAGGTGTTAGAGAACTCTCCTCCTCGAGTTCTAGTGGCTACGGGCACCAGGGACATGGGAAGAACTCTTCCTCGCCGACATCGTCAGGCTCGTCGTCCTCCTCGTCGTCTTCAAACGGGAACAAGCGCTGGGCTGGCACCTCAGGCTCGTCGTCCTCCTCGTCTTTGAGTGGCCGCAGGAAAGGTGACACTTCTGGCTCATCCTCACTAGTAGAAAACAGGGCTTTGGTCGGGGCCTAGCCAGCCCATTAGTCCCGGTTCAGTCACGAACCGGAACCCCTGGGGGCATACGTCCCGGTTCGTGCACCCAGGGAGCCGGCCGGGCCTCGGGAGGCATTTGTCCCGGTTCGTGTGGACCCATTTGTCTCGGTTCTAGGCACGAACCGGGACCAATGGTCCTCGCTCCTGGCCCAACGCTATTGGTCACGGTTCGTGTCTAAAACCGGGACAGAAGGGGGGGGGGGCTTTAGTCCCGGTTCCAGCCACGAACCGGGACCAATGAGGTGGCTATATATACCCCTCGCCCGCGAGCAGAGCACTCCACTGCTCTGTTTTTCTGGCCGGCGAGGGGAGAGCTTTGTGGTGCTCTAACTCCCCTCCTATGCACATGAGGTATTCGATGAAATGCCTGAGCCACACTAGTTAAGATTTCTCCTCTTGAAGCTCGACCTCCAAGCTCCATTTTCCCCGAGATTTGTCTAGGTTTAGCGGTCCATCACATCTCGTCCCCGTCTTCACCGCCGTCGATCGCCCGCGCCGATCTCGTCGCCGACACCATCGTGGTGAGCCTCTTGTTCTTATCTTCTTTCTGAAAGAAAAAAGTTCTTACTTTAGATAGATACTTGTCTAATTTTCTTACTTTTATTATTGCTTGTTATTATATGGTGCGATGGTTTTGGTATCCGCCCCCGTCGGCCCTCGTCCTGGATATGATCCGGATGTGGTATATATTATCTTTTATAACTATTTGGTTCATTTATTGTTTATGACAATTATGCCGACCAACATGACATAGATTTTAATTATCTAGGAGGTATGTGAACCGCAAATTCCAACCGACCCTATTGTCGAGAGGTTAAATTTAATTGAAGAAGAAAACAATTACTTGAAGGAAAACATAAAAAAATTGAGGAGGCGAAGATGATATTGGAGTTGCATGTTGCGGATGTCATCGATGATCACAAGGTCAAGATGGATGCAACGCGGTTGAAGATTAGAAAGATTAGAAAATATGCCATTCATACCGAGGCTTGGTATCATTATGGCATTGGATCAATTGTTACCTTGGTTGTGATTATGATCTCATTTGTTGTTGCATTGAAAGGTTTTACATAGTTTTAATGTATGGTTTAATTAGATGCTCTGGAGAGCTATATGTTGTTCAATGAGAACTATGTATGTACTTTGGTTTTAATGTGATGATGAACTTCTATTAATTCGGTCACTTATCTATCCATGTGAATCTATAATGGTTTTTCACACACATAATTATATATAATGCACACAGATGAACCGGCAATGGATGTACAGTGACAGACACACCTCCGACTACATTAAGGGTCTGCATAATTTTCTCAAAGTGGGTGAGGAAAACAAGCAGAATGGTTTTATGTGTTGTCCATGCCCTATATGTGGGAATACGAAGCCTTACTCTGACCGAAAAATCTTTCACACCCACCTGCTATATAAGGGTTTCATGCCACACTATAATGTTTGGACGAAGCACGGAGAATTAGGGGTTATGATGGAAGACAACAAAGAAGAAGAGGACGATGACAACTATGTGCCCCCTGAATATGGTGATGCTACAACGGGGGAAGCTGTTGAAGATCAAGAGGAACCAGATGATCCACCTGATGATGATGATCTCCGCCGGGTTATTGTTAATGCAAGGACACAGTGCAAAAGTCAAAAGGAGAAGCTGAAGTTCGATCACATGTTAGAGGATCACAAAAAAGGGTTGTACCCCAATTGCGAAGATGGCAACACAAAGCTCGGTACCGTACTGGAATTGCTGCACTGGAAGGCAGAGAATGATGTGCCTGACAAAGGATTTGAGAAGCTACTGAAAATATTGAAAAAGAAGCTTCCAAAGGATAACAAATTGCCCAACAATACGTACGCAGCAAAGACGGTCGTATGCCCTCTAGGATTGGAGGTGCTGAAGATACATGCATGCCCTAATGACAACATCCTCTACCGCGGCGTGTACGAGGATTTGAACGCATGCCTGGTATGCGGTGCATTGCGGTATAAGATCAGACGAGATGACCCTGGTGATGTTGATGGCGAGCCGCCCCCAGGAAGAGGGTTCCTGCAAAGGTGATGTGGTATGCTCCTATAATACCACATTTGAAACGTCTGTTCAGAAATGAAGAGCATGCCAAGTTGATGAGATGGCACAAATAGGACCGTAATAAAGACGAGAAGTTGAGAGCACCCGCTGACAGGTCGCAATGGAGAAAAATTGAGAGAAAGTACTGGGCCGAGTTTGCAGGTGACCCAAGGAACGTATGGTTTGGTTTAAGCGCAGATGGCATTAATCCTTTCGGGGAGCAGAGCAGCAATCACAGCACCTGGCCCGTGACTCTATGTATGTATAACCTTCCTCCTTGGATGTGCATGAAACGGAAGTTCATTATGATGCCAGTTCTCATCCAAGGCCCTAATCAACCCGGCAACGACATTGATGTGTACCTAAGGCCATTAGTTGAAGAACTTTTACAGTTGTGGAATGGAAACGGTGTACATGTGTGGGATGAGCACAAACAGGAGGAATTTAACCTGCACGCATTGCTATTTGTAACCATCAACGATTGGCCCGCTTACACACTATTTAGCTGACACCGAAAGTATATACCTGGACAAATGCAGGAAGAATGTGTACCTGGGCCATCGTCGATTTCTTCCGACCAACCATCAATGTAGAAAGAAAGGCAAGCATTTCAAAGGCGAGGCAGATCACCAAAAGAAGCCCGCCATGCGTAGCGGTGATCACCTACTTGCTATGGTCAATGATTTACACGTAATCTTTTGAAAGGGTCCTGGCGGACTATCTGTTCCGAATGACGCTGAGGGACGTGCACCCATGTGGAAGAAGAAATCTATATTTTAGGACCTACCCTGCTGGAAAGAGCTAGAGGTTCGCTCTTCAATCGACGTGATGCACGTGATGAAGAACCTTTGCGTGAACCTGCTAGGCTTCTTGGGCGTGTATGGGAAGACAAAAGATACACCGGATGCACGGGAGGACCTGCAACGTTTGCACAAAGAAGACGGCATGCCTCCAAAGCAGTATGAAGGTCCTGCCAGCTACGCTCTTACCAAAGAAGAGAAGGAAATCTTCTTTGAATGCCTACTCAATATGAAGGCCCCATCTGGCTACTCGTCGAATATAAGGGAATAATAAATATGGCCGAGAAAAATTTAAAAGAGCGTTGTCGTCGAGGCCACCCCGAACCCTTGAAGCGTTGCCGAGGCCACCCCAAACCCTAGAGAAGCGTCGATGCCACTAATATGATTCCTTGTTGTGATTATCTAGCTAGGTCTACTACATTTGCCACTAATATATCCATTTGTCATGTTTGTATAATAATTGCCATGTTGTAATATCCGCAGAAACTATGGAGCACGGCCAAGACGAGGAAGCAAAACATGTGTTGGGGGATATAATCGTAGCCAGAGTTGATGTCTTGTCGTATCTCAACAACACCGATGGTCTGGAAGGACAGGGTGAAGACGTAGGCTACGGTTATCGAACAATGGAGGAGGAAGGACATGATTATGATGGCGCCAGTGACCGAATGCCGGTGGAAGAAGGACACCGTGATGACGGCTCCGGTGACCGAGCGGAGTCCGAACATGTATATATATTAATTAAGCCTGTGCTGACTGTAGATAATTGATGGATTAATTGTTTTGGTATGTACACATATTAACTCTCTTCTTTCTTCTTTCCTAGCCCTCCGGATCAAGCAACACTTCGGTAACAAGACAAAGCCTTAAGAAAAAGTTGCGCCAGGATGAAAGGTTCATGATCATAGCAATCGCGTGCGATGGCCAACCGATTGAACTCATCCGGACCAATGAAGCATTTTCTGCTCAGTGCGGGGTTCTTGTTAGGGACATGATCCTGATCATCATCCACCAATGGTATAAGCCTAAGAACGAAGACCCTGAGGTGTCTTATGTCAATGATAGGCAGAAAGATGATCTTTGGACTGCGCTGAAGGCAAATTTCACCCTACCACCAAAGGAGGATCGGAAGAAGCCAGCTATAGAGCCATTGGTCAAGTCTCATGATTTTAAGAAGATGGCAGATCTGTTCAAGAGGTGGAAGAATGAGTTGAAAACAAAGTTTGTCAACAAAGAAAAGACACCGGAATTCACCGGCCGGTTTGAGAAGATCAGAGATCACTGGGACGCATTTGTGGCCCACAAGACATCGGACAAGAGTAAGAAGATGTCAGCGACAAACAAGATAAATGTTGCGAAGAAGGAGCATCACCATCGCACGGGGTCAGGTGGCTACCTCAAAGCTCGTCCGTTGTGGGCAAAGGCTGAGAATGACCTCCTTGATAAAGGGGTCGAACCAGAGACATTGAACTAGCCAGATCATTCAAGGACTTGGTTCTTCGGGGTTGGCGGAACCTTGGACCCTGAAACATGTAAGTGCGTTTGGACGAACGAGCAACTGCGAATACCCGTCACGAAGCTTCAGGAGTATATCGCCGCTGCGTAGGAAGGGGCGTTCGTTCCCGACAGAGAAAACGACAAGCTCACAATGGCCCTCCAAAATCCTGAGCACCCTGGATGGACACGAGGCACGCCAGGCTCCATTCCGTGGAAGGATGAGTTTCCGGACACAGGCGGTTACAAAGGCCAGGAGAGGAGGAGGGCAGTGGAGCAGACCCAACTGCAAGCGCTGCACGCAAGCAGTTCACAGCAAGCGACCTGCCGAAGCTACCCGCAAAGCTACCCCGCCATCTCAGCGAAGAAACAGTGTGGCTTTCACCAAGCTACTTCAGGATCCTATCTTCACGGCTCCTACTAGCTACCCCGTGGATGCTATCACGGAGTCTCAAGATTGCCACCTTATGACACAATGGCAGAACTTCAAAGTCAAGGCGGTTGTCGGCTCTGTTGCACCTCCTGAACCCGGCGTAACTTTTCACTGCCGGCCAATTCCAAAAGGATATGCTAGGGTGATGGTGGATGAAATAATAGAGGGATTTGAGGAGCTCGAGCTTGACCACCCTACCGGTGAAGGGGAGACTCAGCTGGGTTCTGCTCTGAAGACTCCATGTCTATGGCGGAAGGAGCTCATCAACCTTCCGAGCTGGACGCCTCCGCCTCCTCCTCCTCCTCTTGCGGGTCAGGGCACTCCACCTCCTCCTCCGCCTCCTCCTCCGGCAAGTGATCAGGGCACTCGGCCTCCTTCTCCGGCGCATGGCGGCACTCCGCCTCCTTCTCCGCCTGCGCCGACGCATCCGAGCAGCCCGCCTCCTTGTCCGTCTTGTCAGCAAGGGCAGAAGAGAGCCGCCGCCACTCCGGCTGCTCCATCTGCTCCGCCTCGTAAGCAAGTAAAGAAGACAGACGCAGCTGCTCCGTCTGCTCCGGCGTCTAGCAGTACATCCAGAGGTAGGAGGCAATTCAGATTCGGTCCATCTCTAAAGCCTCTAGAGAAGTTACCATACGAGATGATCGAGAAGGAAAACACGGAGATCTGTCAAGCCCAAGTGAGGGAGTTCTTTGAAACGCAAAGAGCTAAGAAACATCCACCTCCAGAGGAGAAGATAGATCCGGTGAAAGCAAAGCGCACTATCGATGCCCTCAAAACACTACCACCGTATCTACCAAAAACCAACTATGAGCGCATTATTGCGAGGTCATATATCGAAGCGGAGCGGTCAGGAAGTACTATCAGTGATTGAAGGTTAGTAGAACGACGAGCTAGGAAAAAAATGGCCAGCTCGGCTAACAAGCGAACCAATCATGCCCCCTGCTCAAGGTGTCTAGCGATATCGTCGCTAATCATCCGGTGATTTTGCCCGGTACCAATCATGGAGATTACCTGCCCGATGATGCACATTATGATACAATGGAGGTGGACGAACACAAATACCAGTACGGGAAGTGTCAGTGTCAAAAACGGCGGATCTCGGGTAGGGGGTCCCGAACTATGCGTCTAGGTCGGATGGTGACAAGAGGCAGGGAACACGATGTTTTACCCAGGTTCGGGCCCTCTTGATGGAGGTAAAACCCTACGTCCTGCTTGATTAATATTGATGATATGGGTAGTACAAGAGTATATCTACCACGAGATCAAGGAGGCTAAACCCTAGAAGCTAGCCTATGGTATGATTGCTGTATATGGAGTTGATTGCCTACGGACTACAACCCTCCGGTTTATATAGACACCGGATAGGGTTAGGGTTACATAGAGTCAGTTACAATGGTAGGAGATCTTGAATATCCGCATCGCCAAGCTTGCCTTCCACGCCAAGGAAAGTCCCATCCGAACACGGGACGAAGTCTTCAATCTTGTATCTTCATAGTCCTGGAGTCCGGTTGAAGGTATAGTCCGGCTATCCGAACACCCCCTAATCCAGGACTCCCTCAGTAGCCCCCGAACCAGGCTTCAATGAGAACGAGCCCGGCGCGCAGATTGTTCGGCATTGCAAGGCGGGTTCTTCTCCAAATCTTGTGTACCTGTAGGAATAATGTCTGATTTTTGTAATGTAGTGCTCCTCGGCTTCCACGCCCAATAATGGCCGCCTTCCACGTGTCAAATGAATGCGAAAAGCCGGGGCATTTTTACACCCACACCCCTAGCCGTATAAACGAGCCGCCTATTTAATCGGGATGGGGATTTAGGTCCAAACCACATCTTCTCCTCTCCGCGAGTTATCATCAGAGCGCTTCCAGCAAAGGTCCATTCCAACACGACTAGCCATCGCAGCTCCTCCCCTCGCCCCTCCGGTCCCAAACCCGGGGACTGGGAGAGTTGCACCATCCCGCATAGCGAGTTAGTGTCGCTTCAGGCCAAGGGATTTCTCCCTCAGGCATACATGGTCCTGGTCCGAGCCGGTCTCGCCACCTACAATGGCGGAAAACAAGCGGAGAGCACCCCCAATCCTTCTAAAGGAGAGCGGGTGTGCCTCGTCCCCTATCTAATAAGGGGACTGGGATTTCCAATTCATCCATTTCTCCGCGGGCTTCTGGAGTTCTACGGCCTCCAGCTGCACAATCTCACGCCCGCCTCCGTATTGCATATTGCGGGTTTCGTCGCCCTTTGCGAGCTATTTTTAGGCGTTGAGGCTCATTTCGCGCTGTGGAAGAGGTTATTCTGCCTGGTGCCCCGTTCTCAAGAGGGGTCTATATACCAAGTGGGCGGAGCCGAAGTATGGCGCATCGCCGGGACCGGATAACTATCCGGAACCCCAAAGAAGGCGTCCGAGGACTGGCCTTCGGAATGGTTTTACATAGATGACGTCCCGCTACCGGACCCTATCCGGGTCGGTCTCCCTGAGTTCAACAGTGCTCCATTGAAGAAACGCTTGAGCTGGCGTCCGCGGAGCTCTCAGAGAGAAAGCGACAGAGACGTCCTTTACCTGATGGGCCGGATAAGACTGTTGGCTCATTCCGGACTAACCATGATTGGAGTCATGGCCGCATGCATTATGCGGGGGGTGCAGCCGCTTCAATATAGAGGCCACCCCATGTGGGGTTTCAACGGGGAGGATGACGCCACACGTTACGGTCGTAAGGGGCCGGCCTCAGCCGCCGCCTTAGTAAAGATCTTATCCTCTTTGTACAACGGAGAAAAGGAGGAATTCCTCCGCGTCAACCCGCGGGCTGGATTCAGTATGTATGATCCTCAAAGTTGGGTAAGTGAAAAATTGCACTTGCCCGTTTGTTTTATACTCCCATGGTTAGATAGGTAGTCTAACGACTTCAATGCAGGAACTGCGACAGGAGGTAAAGGATATAATCAGCCGCCCTCCACAGCCCGAGGACCTAGAACGGTCCCTCAATCCGGACTCCGAAGAGGATCCGGACATATCGGTGGAGTTTATCGACGGGGTGTTCTATCAGCTAAGCAAGGACAATACCTTGGTAGCCATTACGGCGGATTACCCAGGGTTAATCCCGGCCTCCCAGGTGACAGAAACCGGGGTCTTATTCCCTTGAAAGAGATTCCACCCTCACGTAGCCCGGTGTTTCTGACGACAGCCGTGTTTTGCAGGGAAGATTTCCGAGGCAGGAGGCCGAACCTGCGGCGGCTAGCCAACGCGGGGCCGCAGGGCCCCGTGGGGCAAAAAGGAATGTAGTCCGGACTGAGATGCCGGCGCAAAGGTATAGTGCACCCTTTGTTTCCCTGGAGTTGTTCTGTCAGAGTATATTAACGTTCGTGCTATCTTCAGAACGAAGAGACCTCGCCGGACTACATCCGGAGAGGTTGCCAATCGCGCCTCCACCAGCCAAGCTCCAACGTCTGGCCAGGAAGCGGAGGCGAGCACAAGGCGCGCACCGGACGCTCCTCCGACAGAGGATGCGGACAGGCCGCCTGCCACAAATTCTGAAGTGGAGAGTGCCATGAACCACAAGCGTCGCCGGACAATTCTACGCGACGCTTGTTTCTCCCAGGAGGCTTTAGATGCCTTTAATTCGGGAGATGCATACCTCCGTGCCGCTCAAAATGGTTTATCCAGAGCCACGGAGCAGTATGTAAAAGACATATGGGTAAGAAAATTTTGGTTAAATATATATATATATATATATATATATATATATATATATATATATATATATATATATATATATGCCAGTAGCCCCCGAGACTTGAAGCAGTTAGAGCAACTGATTTAAGGATCATGTAATATGCAGCTTCTTACAGAGAAGAATACCGAGCTGTCCCAGGAGCTGGAAAAGTGCAAGGCCCAACTAGAGGCCGCACTAGCCGCAGCAGGGGAGCCCAAAGAGACCCCCTCAGGTAAGATACACTTCGAAAGATTAGTATTGTGCGGTGTGGGTGCAAATCTGACAAATCATTTTGCAGATGGCGCCGGGCTCGATCCGGACAAGCAACAACTCTTACGCCGGCTAAAGGCCGGTGAGAGTACGTTGACAAAGGTGAGGCGAGAGAAGAATGATCTTCAGGATGCCAACACCAAGCTGGACGTCGAACTTAAATATGTTTGTGGCCAGCTTTCGGACTCCACGAAGGAGAATCAGCGGCTTCGACGCGGCATTTTTAGTAAGTGCTTGAACGAACTTCAAAAAAAAAGTTCGGCGAGGAAGTCGACTAACAGAGTAATGTCTGTAGGTATGCTCACAGGTCGTCGTGCAGAGGAGATGCCCGGTTCTACGGGTGACCTTCTTCCCGAACTCTTGCAACTGCACGAGCGAATTCGGCAGGCGATGCGGGGTATTGCCCAAGCCTTATGGCCTGCCCACTCCGTGCCCGAGGGCCTTGGAGAGCTTGCGGAGAAGCTGAAGGGAGCTCGGCGGCGCTTTCGGTTTTGGAAGATATCGGCCTGCCGACAAGGCGCTAGGGAGGCCTGGGCCATGGTGAAGACCCGTTTTACGAAGCCTGACCCAAACCACATGGCCGAGGTCGGACCAGTGGGGCCTGACGGGAAGGAGATCCCTGTGAGCTTAGTATACGGCCAAGTAGAGTTGGCCGCGAAGTATTCCCAGTAGGACTGTAAATTAGACAGCCTGTTAAATGGTATAGAAGAGGAATACAATCAGTCAGAATGACTATGTAATTTTGAATTGACATGTGTAATGCCTTCTAGCCGGATTGTAGATCGTTTGTCGTTGCCGACCTTTTCGCTTCAACCTCGGGCCTGACGGTCCGGAGTGTGTCCGAATACCATAGCGGTTATATAAGAACCATGGTATGTGTGGAGACCAGGCGTAGGGGTCATTAGTGCTTTATCAGACAAGTGCCCAACTAGTTATGTTATATTACATGGTTAGTAAGAAACATTTTCCAGAGAGAATAGTTCCATTAGGGGTTCCTTTCGCTGGGAGGCATGCCCTAAAGTGCATGTCCGGACTGCGTGAAAAGACGCAGAAAAAAGCATCTGGGGGCACATAAAATGAGTAAAAAGATCATCTTTTATTTCACCGACCGAATATTCCCTTAAGAATGCTAGCTTTCGGCTTCACCCAGTATGAGGTACACATCCGGCTGACCCGGCAGTAACAATCGCAGAGGTGCTCCCTTTACTGCCTAGCCGAATAATCGGGAAAGTAGGGGTAAGCACAGGAGCCAGGCAACCCAGCTTGGCCAAAACTTAAGTCATATCGATGCATATAATGGTGAAGAAAAAGGTACATGCGGAAGTTTGACGCATGTGTTGGGCGTGAAGCCCGTATAAATAAGCTTCTGTTAAAGAAGCCCCCAGGTTTAATGAGCGCGAGTGGCGCGTCACTAGATGAGCCTTTAAGGGCTATAAAAGAAAAGAGGGGAAGGAGAGAAATGTAAGACAGAAAAATGCAAAAAATGGACAGAGGAAGGAGACGAACACAGAGTCCGGCGCTAGGCATAGAATCTTCGGAGATAGGTGGCGTTCCACGGGTTCGGCTCGAGTCGGCTATCCGACGCATCTCGCAGGCGGTACGCCCCACCAGTCAGGACTTGGTCGATTATGAATGGACCTTCCCACTTGGGCTTGAGTTTGTCCTTTTTCTTATCCGGCAGGCGTAGAACTAGTTTGCCAACATTGTAATTTTTGGCCCGTACTTCTCTGCTTTGATATCTTCGGGCCTGCTGTTGATAAAATGCGGAACGGGCTTTTGCCACGTCACGCTCCTCCTCCAGGGCGTCCAAGTTGTCCTGCCGATCGAGCTTGGCTTCTCTTTCTTCGTACATGCGCACTCTAGGTGAGTCATGAATTATGTCGTAGGGCAGAACTGCCTCTGCACCGTACACCATAAAAAATGGTGTGTATCCGGTGGTGCGATTTGGCGTGGTCCGCAGCCCCCATAGCACGGAGTCGAGCTCCTCTACCCAGTGCGTGTTAGATTCCTTGAGGGACCGCACCAGTCTGGGTTTAATGCCGCTCATGATAAGACCATTTGCACGTTCGACCTGGCCGTTGGTTTGTGGGTGATAGACGGAAGCATAATCGAGCTTGATGCCCATGTTTTTGCACCAGAGTTTTACCTCGTCGGCGGCAAAGTTTGTACCGTTATCGGTTGTGATGCTGTGGGGGACGCCATAACGGTGTACAACCCCGGATATGAAGTCTATCACAGGTCCGGATTCGGCTGTTTTAACAGGCTTGGCTTCTATCCATTTGGTGAATTTATCCACCATGACCAGTAAGTATTTTTTCTATCGGTCCCACCTTTAAGGGGTCCGACCATGTCAAGCCCCCAGACCGCAAAAGGCCAGGTGATGGGTATAGTTTGGAGTGCGGTGGGTGGCATATGGCTTTGGTTGGCAAAAAGTTGGCAACCAGCGCATCATTGGACTAGGTCCTGAGCGTCTGCCCGAGCCGTCGGCCAATAAAAGCCTGTACGAAAAGCCTTGCTAACAAGGGACCGAGCAGCGGCGTCGTGACCACCGAGTCCGGCATGAATTTCAGCCAGAAGGTTCCGCCCTTCCTCTTCGGAGATGCACCTTTGAAGGACTCCGGTAGTGCTTTTCTTATAAAGCTCTCCCTCATGGACTCTATAGGCTTTAGATCGCCGCACTATGCAGCGGGCCTCGTTTTGGTCCTCGGGGAGTTCCTGCCTAGTAAGGTAGGCTAGGAATGGTTCTGTCCACGGGGCGATGCCATTATTACGTGGGCTGAAGGTGTAATTTCATTGGCAGAGCCTCCAATTGTGTCAGATTGTTCGGCGTCGAGTGGTGCGGCTGGGTCCGGGCTGTTATTTGCGGGTTCCCCCTCCCATGCTACGGATGGCTTGAACAATCTTTCCAAAAAGATGTTGGGGGGGACTGCATCGCGTTTTGCTCCGATGCGTGCCAGGACGTCCGCTGCTTGATTGTTTTCTCGGGCTATATGGTGAAACTCCAGCCCTTCGAACCGAGCTGACATTTTTAGGACGGCGTTGCGGTAAGCTGCCATTTTTGGGTCCTTGGCGTCGAAGTCTCCATTTATTTGGGATATCGCGAGGTTTGAATCCCCGCGTACCTCTAGGCGCTGGATACCCATGGATACTGCTATCCGGAGACCATGTAGGAGGCTCATATTCGGCTGCATTGGAATCCGTGTACTGAAGGAAATATGCCCTAGAGGCAATAATAAAGTTATTATTTATTTCCTTATATCATGATAAATGTTTATTATTCATGCTAGAATTGTATTAACCGGAAACATAATACATGTGTGAATACATAGACAAACTTAGTGTCACTAGTATGCCTCTACTTGACTAGCTCGTTAATCAAAGATGGTTATGTTTCCTAACCATAAGTGTTGTTATTTGATTAACGAGGTCACATCATTAGTTGAATGATCTGATTGACATGACCCATTCCATTAGCTTAGCACCCGATCGTTTAGTATGTTGCTATTGCTTTCTTCATGACTTATACATGTTCCCATGACTATGAGATTATGCAACTCCCGTTTACCGGAGGAACACTTTGTGTGCTACCAAACGTCACAATGTAACTGGGTGATTATAAAGGAGCTCTACAGGTGTCTCCAAAGGTAGATGTTGGGTTGGCGTATTTCGAGATTAGGATTTGTCACTCCGATTGTCGGAGAGGTATCTCTGGGCCCTCTCGGTAATGCACATCACATAAGCCTTGCAAGCATTGCAACTAATGAGTTAGTTGCGGGATGATGTATTACAGAACGAGTAAAGAGACTTGCCGGTAACGAGATTGAACTAGGTATTGGATACCGACGATCGAATCTCGGGCAAGTAACATACCGATGACAAAGGGAACAACGTATGTTGTTATGCGGTCTGACCGATAAAGATCTTCGTAGAATATGTAGGAGCCAATATGGGCATCCAGGTCCCGCTATTGGTTATTGACCGGAGATGTGTCTCAGTCATGTCTGCATTGTTCTCGAACCGTAGGGTCCGCACGCTTAACGTTACGATGACAGTTATTATGAGTTTATGCATTTTGATGTACCGAAGTTAGTTCGGAGTCCCGGCTGTGATCACGGACATGACGAGGAGTCTTGAAATGGTCGAGACATAAATATTGATATATTGGATGACTATATTCGGACACCGGAAGGGTTCCGGAAGAGTATCGGATAAAACTGGAGCACCGGGGGGTTACCGGAACCCCCCGGGGGGTTAATGGGCCTTATGGGCCTAAAGTGGAGAAGTGGGAGGGGCTGCCAGGGCAGGCCGCGTGCCCCCTCTCCCCCTGGTCCGAATTGGACTAGGAGGGAGGGGCGGCGCCCCCCTCTTTCCCTCTCTTCTCCACCAATCCTACTTGGACTAGGAAAAGGGGGGGGGGAGTCCTACTCCCGGTAGGAGTAGGACTCCTCCTGCGCCACCATAGGGCCGGCCGAACCCCTCTCCCTTGGATCCTTTATATACGGGGGCAGGGGGGCACCTCTAGACACACAAGTTGATCCACGTGATCGTTCCTTAGCCGTGTGCGGTGCCCCTGCCACCATATTCCACCTCGATCATATCGTTGTAGTGCTTAGGCGACGCCCTGCGTCGGTAGAACATCATCATCGTCACCACGCCGTTGTGTTGACGAAACTCATCCCCGAAGCTTTGCTGGATCGGAGCCCGGGGAGCGTCATCGAGCTGTACGTGTGCTAAGAACTCGGAGGTGCCGGAGTAACGGTGCTTGGATCGGTCGGATCGGGAAGACGTACGACTACTTCCTCTACGTTGCGTCAACGCTTCCGCAGTCGGTCTGCGTGGGTACATAGACAACACTCTCCCCTCTTGTTGCTATGCATCACCATGATCTTGCGTGTGCGTAGGAAATTTTTGAAATTACTGCGTTCCCCAACATGTACATGATCTGGAGCACATATTGGACTGTGTCTCCTGTGGGGGACGTCAGGACGACGCCAGCCCCCAGCCCGGCCAACATTTTGGAGCCGTCGAAATGCATAATCCAGTTTGAATATGTGCCGTACTCTTTAGGGAGCTCGGCTCCGTCCATTCTGCGATGAAGTCGGCCAAAACTTGCGATTTAATAGCTCGCGTGGCTTATAGGTTATATCGAACGGGAGAAGCTCGATGGCCCATTTTGTAATCCGGCCCGTTGCATCGCGGTTTTTGATAATATCGTTGAGTGGTACTTCCGAGGCTACTGTTATGGAACACTCTTGAAAGTAGTGTCGTAGCTTCCGGGATGCCATGAATACCGCGTATGCAATCTTTTGATAATGCGGGTACCGTGATTTGCATGGAGTGAGGACAGTGGATACGTAGTAGACCGGCCTTTGAAGGGGGAATTTGTGTCCATCCGTTCCCCGCTCGACAACGAGCACTGCGCTGACAACTTGATGTGTTGCTGCAATGTACAATAACATTGGTTCGCCGGTGTTTGGCGCGGCCAGGACTGGGTTTGTTGCCAATATGGCTTTTATTTCATCAAGTCCGGCCGTGGCGGCATCCGTCCACTCGAAGTGTTCGGTGCGCCGAAGGAGGCGATAGAGGGGTAGTGCCTTTTCTCCCAAGCGGGAGATGAAGCGGCTTAAAGCCGCCACGCATCCGGTTAATTTTTGTATTTGTTTGAGGTCCTTTGGGATATCCAATTGTGACAAAGCTCGGATCTTGGCTGGATTTGCTTCAATTCCTCTACCGGATACAATGAAGCCCAAGAGCTTTCCGGCTGGAACGCCGAAGACGCATTTTTCCGGGTTGAGCTTGATGTCATATTTTCGGAGGTTATCGAATGCAAGCCTCAAGTCGTCTACTAGAGATTCGACATGTCTTGATTTGACGACCACATCATCCACATATGCCTCCACTGTTTTGCCGATCTGGTTTGCAAGACATGTCTGGATCATGCGCTGATATGTTGTGCTGGCGTTTTTCAGCCCGAAGGGCATTGTGTTGAAGCAGAATGGGCCGTATGGTGTGATGAATGCTGTTGCGGCTTGGTCTGATTCTGCCATCTTGATTTGATGGTAACCGGAGTATGCGTCGAGGAAACACAACGAGTCGTGTCCTGCGGTGGCATCGATAATTTGATCGATACGGGGGAGGGGGAATGGATCCTTTGGGCAGGCCTTGTTAAGGTCTTTAAAATCGACACACAGGCGCCAGGATTTGTCCTTCTTTGGTACCATCACCAGGTTTGCTAGCCAGTCCGGATGTTTTATGTCTCTAATGAATCCGGCCTCCAATAGCTTGGCTATCTCCTCTCCCATAGCCTGTCTCTTGGGTTCAGAAAAACGCCGAAGGGCTTGTTTGACAGGTTTGAATCCTTTTAGGATATTTAAGCTGTGTTCGACCAGCCTGCGTGGGATCCCTGGCATGTCTGAAGGGTGCCAGGCGAAAATGCCCCAGTTTTCTCGTAGGAACTCTCGCAGTGCGGCGTCTACATCAGGGTTCAGTCGTGCCCCGATGGAAGCTGTTTTATTAGGGTCCGTTGGATGGACCTGGAATTTGACTATTTTGTCAGCTGGCTTGAAGGATGTGGATTTGGATCTCTTGTCGAGTATCACATCATCCCTGTTAACCGTGGAGCGCAACGCAGTCAGTTCCTCGGCCGCTAAGGCTTCGGATAGTGCCTCAAGGGCTAATGCGGCCGTCTTGTTTTCGCCGCGGAGTGCTATGTCCGGATCACTAGCTAGAGTGATAATTCCATTCGGCCCGGGCATCTTAAGCTTCATGTACCCATAATGGGGTATTTCTTGGAAGATTGTGAATGCTTCCCGCCCTAGTAAAGCGTGATATCCGCTCTTAAACGGGGCCACCTGAAACGTGACTTCTTCGGACCTGTAATTATCCGGCATGCCGAACACCACATCTAGTGTGATTTTTCCTATGCAGCGCGCTTCCCGACTGGGGATTATTCCTCTAAAGGTTGTGTTGCTTCGCTCGACGCGGTTCCAGTCTATTTCCATTTTTTGAAGGGTTTCCTCATAAATGAGGTTCAGTCCGCTGCCTCCATCCATGAGCACCTTGGTGAGGCGAAAGCCGTCCACTATGGGACTGAGGACCAATGCGGCTGGTGCTCGGGCTGTTCGGAATCTAGGTTCATCACTTGCGTTGAAGGTAATGGCAGTGTCGCTCCATGGGTTTATTGTTGCAACTTGATAGACTTCGGCGAGGCTGCGGAGTGTTCTTTTTCGCACATTGTTTGATGCAAAAGTCTCGAAGACTGTGAGAACGGTACTGGTGTCCTTCGGCTAGCTTTCTGCGGCCTCCTGAATTAAGAGGTCCTCGCCGATTTTGGCACCTGCCGGAGTATCCAACATGCTCTAAGGCTGTAAGTTGGTGTGGCGTCCTCTGTACTGTGAATTCTACAGGGTCCATCAAGCCATCTTTCCAGTACGGTTCCATGCCCTGTAGAGGGTTTTGGCTTTTTGGTGTTCATCCCGGGTGTCCTGTAATGATGCACCCTCTTAGTTCGGACGGGATTACTATTCAAGGCCGGATTATCCCAAAAATCTATTTTGGTTTTCCAGGCGCTTTCCATCGCACAGTATTTTTGTACTATGGACGCCAAGTCAGCGAAGCGTGTGATATCACGACGACTTACGGCGTTAAGGATTCCCTTGTCCGTGCAAATACTGCAGAAAATTGAGATTGCGTCTTCCTCGCGGCAATCCTTTATCCTGTTCATAATCAGGAGGAATCTGGCCCAGTAATGATGTACTGTTTCCTCGGGCCTCTACCTGATTTGGGAGAGATCGCTTATGATCGGGTGGGCGGGTGTCGTTGAATCTGAAACCTCACCTAATCCAAGATTCGGAGGCCGAAGAGTTTCCGAACTCCGAAGTTCGGATTCTTGGATGTTGTCCAGTGAATCTGGCCCGTTGCCTGATCCTAAGCTCAGGTCTTGAGTTACATCTCCCCCTCCGCAGGTATCCGGCTTGGAGGGGTCGGGAATTCGGACATAGCTAGTCCTTAAAATAGATGAAGGGTCGCCGCACTGCGTCTCTACCACGGCAACATGGTGGGTGACTTGGGGAGAGTTAATTTCTCTTAGATCGGGTTTAAGCCCAACCTGGTCGTAATCCATAGCGACCCCCAGGGTGGCTATACGATCCAAGAGCTCGTTTACGGAAGAGAGATCCATTGGATCTAGCTGCTCGACGAGCTCCGAGCTGATGTGTAGGTTGCTTTTGATGACCCGAGAGGTCACCATCGGCGCAACAGCCGAACAGGCGGTCATGAGGAAACCACCTAGCCGGAGGGTTTGGCCGACAGCCAAGGCTCCCTTAGCAACGGCGCGTCTTTAAAGACGGGAGGAGGCATCCTTCCTGATTGTGACGGCACAGAGGACTCTCAATGAAAGCACCAATGTCGGTGTCAAAACCGGCGGATCTCGGGTAGGTGGGTCCCGAACTGTGCGTCTAGGCCGGATGGTAATAGGAGGCAGGGAACACGATGTTTTACCCAGGTTCGGTCCCTCTTGATGGAGGTAAAACCCTACGTCCTGCTTGATTAATATTGATGATATGGGTAGTACAAGAGTAGATCTACCACGAGATCAAGGAGGCTAAACCCTAAGCTAGCCTATGGTATGATTGTTGTATATGGAGTTGATTGCCTACGGACTACAACCCTCCGGTTTATATAGACACCGGATAGGGTTAGGGTTACATAGAGTCGGTTACAATGGTAGGAGATCTTGAATATCCGCATCGCCAAGCTTGCCTTCCACGCCAAGGAAAGTCCCATCCGGACACGGGACGAAGTCTTCAATCTTGTATCTTCATAGTCCTGGAGTCCGGTTGAAGGTATAGTCCGGCTATCCGAACACCCCCTAATCCAGGACTCCCTCAGGAAGCCTCTCGCCAAAGATGGAAGTCCTCCTCTGACAACGATGACGTGAAGATTCCATGATTGGTACATGAAAACCTGCAGAGAGTCTGGGGGGGGGGAGGATACTTTGACGTTGAGAGTTAAAGAGCAGCACGACCTCGTTGGAACTGAACTGTTGTCTGTTCCATTTGAGGAGTTCTTCCAGTGGTTCAATCAAAAGGTCCTTGATAAATTAACGGTCACTTGCTACTTTCTTTAAGTACTAATTCTGTCATTAAGTCTCTATATATAGCTCAGCTCTTTCATTGCATGTATATATAATTATCCTCACTATATTATGCAGATTGAAGATCGTCGAATGCAGAAAAGCAGAAATCTATGATATTGGGTTCATTAACACAAATCTCATAGGTGAATATACGGTTAAATTTCATGCCAAAGACACCGAGGCCAACTTGCTACGATTGTTGCTTCAAAATCAAAACAAAGATAAAATACTCTTTCCTTATAACTTCAAGTGAGTGTTACTGTCTTGTGCATATTCGGTTTCCCTTATTACTCGAGGTTATAGTAATGTAATTGATGAGTTATGCATGCGTGCACAGCTTCCACTATATTCTCCTAGAGATTAAGCTTGAGCCGGGACTAGTAACCGTCTTAGACTCGAGACAAAAATCTCCCGAGTAGTATGCGGACATGACTAAAATTCTCGAGAAGTTCAATCGATCATTATCGCACCATATTGGAAACTTTGTTCATTTCCTGATATAAAGTAATTGTTTTCTTTGTCTCTTAGGGTTTGGAAAGTATTCACTGCACAAACTCTGGGACTGCCGGGGGAGCTATGATTGACATACCCGAAAGTAAGTAGTACTAGCTAGCTAGTTCCGCGCATCTCGATCCCGTTGATTCTAGATATTTTCATCAATACCATTTATAATGCTTCATTATCAGTTTGATTAACCTCTATTTCTCGTAAAGTGCTTGTGGCAGGAACCCGGGAATGATTACTGTGGATACTACGTTTGCGAGTTCATCTACAACGCGACTACTCTAAAAAACCGGGACTACTCTAAAAAACAATTTGATGTGCGTAAGCAATAATATTCACAATTTCATTTTATTACCATCATTTGTGTTGAGTTTCATTCATATATATGTATTGACCCGCTTCTTCAAATTAGATGTGGCAGATGCGGGATGAACTCCTACCACAAGATTGCATGAAAGCAATTCAAGAGGAATTGGCGGGATTCTTTCTTGACCACGTCATCAATAAAGCCGGAGAATACCATGTGGAACTTGAGTTCAGATGCTAGGGGATTGTAAGAGATCTTACATTATATATACTAGTCGCCAACCCGTGCATTCGCACGGGCTAGCCTATTAAGAAAGATAACTTTGTACAAATGTGAATGACAATATAATTTACTTATTATTAGTTCACAATTGATTTGTGGTTAATTAATCATTTTATTGGAGGATGGGGGTATTGATAAAGATGTGAACCATCAAATCAAAGCCGGATGGATGAAGTGGCGCCAAGCTTCTGGCATTCTCTGTGACAAGAGAGTGCCACAAAAGCTAAAAGGCAAGTTCTACAGGACAGCGGTTTGACCCGCAATGTTGTATGGCACGGAGTGTTGGCCGACTAAAAGGCGACATGTTCAACAGTTAGGTGTGGCGGAGATGCGTATGTTGAGATGGATGTGTGGCCACACGAGGAAGGATCGAGTCCGGAATGATGATATACGAGATAGAGTTGGGGTAGCACCAATTGAGGAGAAGCTTGTCCAACATCGTCTGAGATGGTTTGGGCATATTCAGCTCAGGCCTCCAGAAACTCCAGTGCATAGTGGACGGCTAAAGCGTGCGGAGAATGTCAAGAGAGGGCGGGATAGACCAAATTTGACATGGGAGGAGTCCGTTAAGAGAGACTTGAAGGATTGGAGTATCACCAAAGAGCTAGCTATGGACAGGGGTGCGTGGAAGCTTGCTATCCATGTGCCAGAGTCATGAGTTGGTTGCGAGATCTGATGGGTTTCACCTCTAGCCTACCCCAACTTGTTTGGGACTAAAGGCTTTGTTGTTGTTGTTGTAATCATTTTATTGCTGGGCAAACATAAAATTACATGTAAGGCACGATACATTTTTCCCCTATACCCATTTGTGTCACCATACATACTATGGATTTAGAGCCATTCTTAAACAACGCTGTCCAATTTAGAGGTGGTATCTTAATTTATTTCACATTGGGAAAAATTGCATTAAGCAATAAGCTTGAGTGTACAATTTCAAATTTAGCGGAACTCTATGATAGAAAGAATCTAACTTTGTGCATTTGAAAAAATGTTACTCCCTCCGTCTAGGTGTGTAAGTCATCTTACAAAAACCAAATAATCCCAAAACACTTAGGCGCGGTACATTAACTCTCATCTCGTTTCTCGTTTCGTGACATATCAACTAATAAGAGATGTGGGCCATGCATGCTTTAAATGACTTGAGACTAGCAAACACGACATGCAGTGGTTAGTTCATTGCATGAAATGTTATTAATTAGCAAAATAACATTAATTTCTCCCGTTTTCCCCTCCACCATGGTCACGGTGCGCAACCTAAGATGACTTACACACCTAGATGGAGGGAGTAACCTTTCTATCTTAGAAAATTGCTACTTTTGCAAGGAGTTAAAATCAGTATCACATCTATTACCCAGTTTCCCCTTTTTATGTGAGTGTTGTATCCATTTGTCTCAAGCAACTTTTTTACTTTGACTCTTTGGGTCCACCTCTTTTCATCTCAACAGTGACCAATTCTGAACCTCTTACGATGAATGTGACAGCGGTTTCCAAATCCCATCACACCTCTCTATAGAACCTAAAATTGAATAGGCAGGCGCCATCTGCAGTATCACCCCATAACCCATTCCTTTCCGAGGTGTCTCCACTCAAGGCAAACTCCTTCTGCATCTCTATGTTAGTTATTATATTTCAAGAAATCCCATCGAAAATAAGATAGGTAAATGGGAAAATATTAATACCTATAAAACTGATTAACTTATGCCCTCTGCAATTAACATCTTATAGGATGATATAAATAACTGGAACAAATAAATTAATACCTTTCAGCATAGGGTATCTATAAATAGTTCTAGTCAAGCAAAGTAGTCAGTTAATCTAATAAAAGTAAGCAACAATTATTGGTTTAACAACTGAACTAAGTATTCTCTCCACTCGCTTTCTGCTTTCCGGTACAATATGACACTAATGATGCAGAAATACTTAAAACAAATTAAATAGGATCCTTAGGATTTTGGATAGGTAAACAGAATAGGCAATTAGTGAAAGAGGATAAGTGCCTTCCGATGTATTACCAATTAAGTTTAACGAACTTGGGCCAATATTAGTGCGAATAAAAGTGCTACATATGCATTTATATTCACAGTATTATTGCTTCATCACAGCAAGATTCAAGTTTTTTAAACAAAGCATAACTCACACTTTCAGAAAAACATTGTTAGGCCAGAGATAATACAAAAAGATAAATCAAAGTTTGGAAATACTAATATTTACTAAATAACAACAACGCGACCAACAACAATTAATTGTCCCACTGTTGGTACTTCATATGCTGTTAGCATCAACCACCTGTAGCATATCAAGAATCTTGATTTCCTCTCCCATCAAGCATTGTTTCAATTGAGAATTTCGGCTGCATTTACCAATTAATGTATGGTTGCTATATCTACCTGAACCAAGCAGACCAGATTGAGCTCGACTTAAATTTTTTATCAGTCCAATGTAAGTTTACCACTGGAACACCATAGAGATCACATACCTATGTTTTTCCATGCAGACTTCTCTATAAATTTACTGCAGGGTCTAGCCCAACATTGACTATTGAATCATGTGCTTCATTGCAGCAGTACAAACTACATTCTATTAATCTTGTCGTGGACCAAATGACCTCATATGACCAAACATAACTTCTTAGGAAGATTAGCCTGCATGTAAATTCTTGTCTAACACAAACGCATCTGGTGTAGGCGGGTGTGTGCAAGTGTTTTAAAATTCCAGTGGAAGCATATGGCATCATTGTTCCGGCAGACTGAAAAGGTAAGAGCACATCTTAAACAGTAAATGGCTACTGCTCGACTCAACGCTCAGTGTTATATATAAATTTAGTGATATCATGTCGCTCCAAGTAGATATTACAGTAGATATTAAATTTAGTGATATATTGCAGCAGTACATATTAAATAACAGTGGAAGCATATCGCATCATTGTTCCAAGTAGATATTGCAGCAGTAGATATTAAAGTAGATAGTAAATTTAGTGATATATGTAAACGGCAGACTTAATTGGTACTGATTTACTAAAGGAAAAGTAGATATTAAAGCAAGGATTAGACTGTTTATACATGTCCTGTTGACATGCCGACACCATATCGACATGCCAAAGCAAGCCTCAGGAGCACATTGTGGATGGCGTCTTCACGCACGAGCGCGCCGGTGATCAGAATCCCATCAAGACTGACATCGAACATGCGCCGGCTATCTGTGTGTGTGTAGCCAGTAGCATCAGATAAATATACGAAAACTTGTTGTTCAACCAATCTCTCGGAGAAGGAGAGGTCGATCACTTCTCCCTGTATATGTTCATGACGATCTTCTGTACTTAATTGTTTCCTTCATTTGCTTACTAGCTAGCGTGTCGAGTCCTCTCTATACGTATAGTACATAGCATCGACCAAGCACGCAGATAAGAGATGACACTTCTCTATATTAGCTAGCTAACACAATATATGAAACTCCTAAATTAACCCTACAAAATTCCCCAAAACCCCCAACACCCCTTCCTTAAAAAAAACAAAAACCTTAGCCCCTGAATTGCTGACGTGTGGAAGCTTATTGGTCCTGGTTGATGCTACCAACCGGGACAAAAAGCCTCCTTGTCTGGGCAAGCCGCAGCGGCCACGTAGAGGCCCATCTGTTCCGGTTTATGTAAGAACCGGGACTAAAGGTATTGCACTTTAGTACCGACCCTTTAGTCCTGGTTGCCGAATCGGGACAAATAGGCCTTATGAACCGGGACAAATGAGCTTTTTTCTACTAATGCCTCCTCGTCGTCCTCTTCAAGTGACCACGGGAAGAGGCGCCGATGTGGCACCTCAGGCTCCAGCTCTTCCTCCTCCTCGTCTGCTAAGAACCCTCGCGGACGCAAGGGCACCACCTCCTCGGCTTCGACTAGGCAAGGTTTTCTTCATCCGAGAGCCGTGGTAGCTGTTTTAGTCCTCGGCTTTTCTCTGTTTATGTCGCGGAAAGATAAGCGCGACTCTGATAATAATAAATAAATAAGAATAGTTACATGCAACGCGAGACTTGTTCACGTGCATGGTGGTTACTTATTCTCTGTTATACTCGCGGTAGCTGGCTGGACGCTGCACCCGCGTTCGTGGGATGGCACGAATAACAAGCGAATGCGGCGGCTCAGTGGGCAGCCGGACAGTTGCTATACCGGGGATGGCGTAACCACGAGGTAGGTCGTCTAGACAATTATTAGTGTTCAAAAAGTTATTTTTCACGTGATGAGTCTCTTCGATAATCATCACATGTAGCCCTTCATTGTGTTCATTGATCTCCGTCACCACCTGCTTGCACTCCGATACTACCGGTATAGTTGGCGAGGAAAGATCATCTACAAGAGTTAGTATAATATATATCGTTGGCGAGGAAAGATCATCTGCAAGAGCTAGTATAATATATATCGTCTGAAGCGGATTAGAAGCACTCGACGACACAGTGCTGTGAAATCAACCACACTCACCTACTTCATCGGGATCGGTACCACTATTTCCAAAATGTTTTGTTAAGTGTGAATACGACCGAGAGAGTTAATTCTGCCCGCCCCTGTATTGTACTTAACTGTTCGCGGTACACATTAAATGCCAAAGCACAGGTATCGACAGTTTCATTCTACGCGCTGGTCTCGTATTCACACTTAACAAATCATTTCGGATATAGTGACACTGATCCCGAGGAAGTAGGTGAGCGTGGTTGATTTCAGAGGGCTGCGTCACTGAGTGCTCCTAGTTCGCTTCAAGGAGCACATGACGATTATAACCACTGGAATCTCACACATTCAATTGCTTCAAGATCTCAACCACTATAATAAGATCGCCTGTATTGGATGAATTTTGCCAACTACAGTTATCCAGCAGTTTCCGTATGAAATGAAGCATAAGGTGCGTCCCTGACATGTCTGTGCACCATACATGCATCATTTTAACTCCATCGTGCAACAATCAGGAGTAACATACGGACAATGACTTTGTTGACCTAACCATCCGGAGTATTAATGAACCTAAATACTAGAAAGTGCGCGCGCACTATCTGGCGTTCGCGAGCGGCCGCTCCTTGGCCACACGATGTGGCCCGAACCACCGCGCGCATCGGCCAGGTGCTACCTGGTCAGGCACTCTCACCCGCTCGCGTTTGTGTCTATCCCCACGTGTCCAAGCCCTTCGCCCCAATCCTCCTCGCATGGCCGCCGCCGCCACACCTGAGGCCGGCCATCTCCACCCTCTTGATTCAGCCGCCTCTGCCACAACTCGCGTCGGCCGCCGCCGACCCACCTCCCGAGCGTTCCATCCTAGAGGTGCAGTGATTTTACTTTTCTCCTTTCGCCGGAGTTTGGAGAAGAAGGTGCTGACTGCTGTAATTAATTGGACGGGAGGTTAAATCGGCCGGCATCGCAGTCGGCTGTCACCGCGCACCTTTGTTCAGCACGGCGACGACGGCGAGCACTGTATGGTAGCGGTGCCCACCAGCTCGTCTCGCTGCAGGCAGACTCTCTTTGTGGTGCTCGCCGGTGGCGCTTGCTGGCGCAGCGGCCTTCTAGTCAAGGTGCATGGAAGATTTTGTGAGATGTGGATGAATCTGTGGGTCGGAGTTGGAGTCAAGGTGGAGCTTATCATGTGGATTTCGTGGAGCCACTTGTTGTGAAGGCCGGAGCAGACATGGAGATCTATGACAGTGTGAAAGAAGAAACCAAGATCGTCTCTTGTTTGCGTCTGCAAGCAGCAAGCAGCAAGCCTGTCAGTTTCTTGATGCTACTACGTCTCTTGTTAGCGTCTGCAAGTTCAGCTGGGTGACTACATTTTTTTGCATGGCAGTGAGATAATCTGTGATTTTGCTCGTTTCAGACTTCCAGTGTCCTACCAGCTGCATCAGGTCAAAGTTTGTTCGCCATCCAAGCTCATTTGGCTACAAGAGGATGCTGCCATTTCTCATGGAGAACGGTGGCCAAGTTCAGAAATTGTCTAAATTGCCATCAGATGAGATTCAGTCTGCCATTGTGGAAGTTCATTTGGATGACAGTGCAGCTAAAGTGCACAAATCCACATCAGAAGAAGAGTTAGCTTCGGTTGGAGAACCATTTGCCGTGCATACATTGCTCCAAAGGTAAAGTAAGTACCCACTACATCACTACTATGACCCACACATTTTGTTAATTACTAACTTTTTTTAGGAGTACTGGATTAATTGATACTACTTCTACTACAAATGGTGTACGTTTGGTCTTTGTTGTTAGAAAAAAATTGCACATCAACCGCTAGTTAATTGGTTGGTTGAGGCAACATACAGTTGCACAACGGCTCATGTATGGTTGGCCGTAGGAGCAGACAAAGTTGCGCGAGCTGCGGTAAGTAGATGAATGGGACAGTAGATAAAGTTGCAGATTTCACCGGCAATGAAAATCGTGGTGATGAAGCACCCTCGTTGGTATAGTAGCTTATGGACAACTGTGGGAGTTGCACACGCATTGGAGTATAGTCGCACACAGAAGATCATGGAGCTGCACACTCTTGTTGGTGTAGTAGCACACACGGCCGCAAAGCTGCACATTTTCGTCGATGTAGTAGCTCACGCGCGGCCATGGTCACCCACACATGACCACAAAATTGCACACTCTCATTGAAATAGTCGCACGACCACACATGGCCATGGTCATACACATGACCACGTTTTCAGAAGTTGCACACTCTTGTTGGCATAGTCGCACATGCATGGCTACAGAATTGCACAATCCCGTCCGCATAGTCACACATGAATTGCCGTGGGAGGTGCTCACACCCAGCCGCGGAGTTGCTCACTCTCGTCGGCATAGTCGCACAAGCATGGCCGCATAGTCGCACAATCTCATCCGCATAGTCGCACGTGAATTGTTGTGGGAGGTGCTCACGCCCGACCGTGGAGTTGCACACTCGTCGGCATAGTCGTACATGCATGGCCACGGAGTCGCACAATCTCGTTCACATAGTCGCACACGAATTGTTGTCGGAGATGCTCACGCCTGGCCGCGGAGTTGCACATCCTCGGCATAGTCGCACATGCATGGTCACAGAGTTGCATAATCTTGTCCCGATAGACGCACACGAATTACTATGGGAGGTGCTCACGTCTGGCCGTAGAGTTGCACATTCTCGTCGGCACAGTCGCAAATGCATGGCCACGGAGTCGCACAATCTCATCCGCATAATCGCACATGAATTGTTATGGAAGGTGATCACGGCCGGCCACGGAGTTACACACTCTTGTCGGCATAGTCGCACAAGCATGGCCACAGAGTCGCACAATCTCGTCGCGCATAGTCGCACATGAATTGCTGTGGGAGGTGCTCACGCCAGCCCGCGTAGTTGCACACTCTCGTAGGCATAGTCGCACATGCATGGCCACAGAGGCGCACAATCTCATCCACATAGTCGCACATGAATTGTTGTGGGAAGTGCTCACGCTCGGCCAAGGAGTTGCACACTCTCGTCGGCATAGTCGCACAAGCATGGCCACAGAGTCGCTCAATCTCATCCGCATAGTCGCACATGAATTGCTATGGGAGGTGCTCATGTACGAACGTGGAGTTGCACACTCTCGTCCGCATAGTAGCACATGCATGGCCAGAGAGTCGCATAATCTTGTCCGCATAGTCGCACACGAATTGCTGTAGGAGGTGCTCATGCCTGGCCGTGGAGTTGCACATCGTCGGTGTCGGATTTCGGGTTCCGGCAAAACCCTTGAGGTTCGAACACTGGGGTGTGCACGAAGATCTCTCCTCCCCCTTGCACTCTCCCTCACCGCGATCTCAAGGCTCAGCGCATCGAACTCGCAGAAAAAGGGACACAAGATTTATACTGGTTCCGGCCACCGATGTGCTGTAATACCCTACTTCAGTGTGGTGTGATGGATTGCCTCTTGGGCTGAGGATGAACAGTTACAAGGAAAGAACAGCCTCCTGAGGAAAGGTGCTCTTGTGCTTGTTGACTTTGTGTGGATGAGGACGATCTGAATGGCCTCGGATCAGTTGCCTCCTACTGTGGTGGCTAGCCCTATTTATAGAGGCCCTGGTCCTCTTCCCAAATGCTGGCGGGAAGGGATGCCACGACGGCCAAATTTGAAGGGAGACAACAAGTACAAGTTATCCTGACCAAAGGTGGTCTTCGGCTACCAAAGGCTCTGCTGGTGACGCCGTCCTGGACTCCACGGTGACCTCCATCCTGCCGTCCTGCTGGTCTTGGTCTCGTTGCACTGATATTGAAACCTTTGCTTGATGCCTTAGGACTCCTCGCATGCACTTGCCTCTTTACCACCAAAGAGGAAACGGGGACACTGTGCGTGCTGCCGTCTGCCTGGCCCCGGTCGTCATGGCTTGCGTCACAGGAACCTCGCGAGGTGCCCCTTGCCTTGATCTCTCCACCCCTCGCGAGCCAGCCTGGTGAGGTAGCCCCCGAGGAGGTCTTGCGTCGTCCGCCTCGCGAGGCTCGGCCCCTCGCGAGGGTCTTGAGTGTTTGCTGGTAAAGATGGGCCGTACAGGGCCGCTGGCGGAGCCACACCATGGGCCGCAGGCAGGCAAGTATGGGACCCCCGTTCCCAGGACGCCGACAGTAGCCCCCGGGCCCAACGCGCGCTCTGAATTAGCTTCGAGGCGAAGCCCAGGGGCAAGTGCGGAGCGCCGCGTGCCCCAACAGCCCGCGGCCTCGGTTGACGCGTGGCGATTGATGGGACGTGGGCGTCTCCGTTTCCCCACGCTGCCTTGGCAACTGCCCGACTGACAAAAGACTGGCGCGGGCTATATTTGCCTCCATTGCCTTCCTTCGTCTTGCTCCAGATCCCATTTCTTGCCCTTCGCTTCCAGAGACTCCAGATCCGCCCAGATCCTCCTTCGAGCTTGCTATGGATCCTATTCCGCGACTGAGATACGACCGTATTCTATTCTCCCGCCGCCCGGAGCAAGGCTCGAATCTGCACCAGACCTCGGCCAGCTTCTGACTGGGAAGGTTGGATCGACTCTGCTATCCGGGCAGCAGCTGCTAGATTCTGGATCGGGGTTCGGTATACCTGAGTCGGAGGTGGAAAAAGTTGGCGTCGACTGAATTCGGGAGCACGCTGCGGAGAACGATTGTCGAGTGCGCGCTGAAGGTTCTCCAGTCGAGTGCGCTCAGCCAAGTTGGCCAAGCGCGCCTGCTCCAAGGCCTGGGCCTCAGGGGTTTCTCCAACTATAGGAGTATGTAGTGCATCCATGTTCCGGCGGTGAAGTTCCTCCCTCTGCTGCGAAGAGAGGGGTTCGGGGCGGTACTCACCGTTCCCGTCGCCCCCGTCATCACGGGTGAAGCTAGGAGGACTGCGTGGTCCATTGACCATCAAAACTTCTGCCGCTGGGTCGCTGCTATCGCACTCGGATGCAGTCTCTACGGAGCCAGTCGACAGATCGAACAGGCCGTAGAGAGTTTCGTCAGGCTCGATTTCCGCGACTTGAGGGGTGGCAGACTGGCGAGCCGCCGCATGCCTCACCCATCGCTGAAGCCTCGACCGACCGGAACGTTTGCTCCAGCGGGCCACAGGGAGGGTGAAAGTTGCTGGAGCCGACTGATACTGGGTCGAGGGCTGCCGCAGGAGGACGCCGCGGACGCACGCGCGAAAGTGCGTTGCCCCGCGGGCGAGGAGTGCGTCGACGTCGAGTGGAGCCTCCTAAAGCCAAGCGGAGTCGTCGGCGACAAACACGAGCGTGCCGAGACGGATCTTGCGGCCCTCAGCCAAACCTCCGCCTGAAACCATGATGAAGGGGATCGGAAAAATTGCAACTTCTCCAACAAGTCCCTAAGACACCTGCCCCAAAGTGGGCGTCAACTGTCATGGTTCTAGGACTGACAGTAGAATAGGGGGGTAGAAATGTAGAGGCAAGATCCTAACTATGGAGGAGTTGTACACGCGATTTTTACGAGTTCAGGCCCTTCTCGGAGGAAGTAACAGCTCTACGTCTCGGAGCCCGGAGGCGGTCGATTGGATATATGCATGTGAATTACAGAAGATGCGAACCCTTGTCCCAGAGGAGGGGGTGGCTTATATAGAGTGCGCCAGGACCCCAGCTCCCCACCGTTACACAGAGTTCAATGTTCATAAAGGAGGAGCGTTACTGGTAACGTCCGGAGTAAAGTGCTATAAATGATTATTAAATCTATGACTTAAATCCCGACCGTTGCGGAGTGAGTGGCTTCACATCTTCTGGTGGCCGAGTGGTTCTTCGCATGGTCGAGTGTCTTCAAAGTTGTCGAGTGGAACATAACTTCATGGTCGAGTGGATGATGATCTCTCTTTGACTGCTTCTGGTTCTTTTAGAGATGTCCTTTGGGAGGGTATATTGGATAGATCCATGGCCCTACCCTAGATACATAGCTTCGTCAAGGGGATGTCTGATGCAGACAGATGGCCTTATGTACTATGGTGTATGTGCTTACGGCTACTACATTCCTTTTGCATTGAAGTTAGGCAACGGATGAGTTGAAATTGTGTCGAATATTTGTATGAGATAGGTTATAGTTGGATTTGGATTTTATGTAGATAGTGTACGGAAACATGTTCAAATAGAACATTTGTATCTAGGATATATTATATAATTAAAATAGAAGACAAACAAGCCATCATGTTAATCCCCATATGCTAAGAAAATAATATCCGTTGATTTTAATTATAACGGTTGAGATAAACATATGAACAAAGTTACGTAGAACATCTATTGGGTACAATCTGTCACGTACAAACAGATATGCGTATTTATACACGAGCCAAACACGATTATATTAATAGGAAAAATAGGGGTGTAGTCCGACGGGAGCCGGAACAACAAGGTGAAAAAAAGCTGTAGTCCGGTTGGCACACCACCAGCCTGAGCGAGGTGCAATTTGTATTGCCGTTCAAAAGTAAAAAAAAATGACATCATCGCTCATGTCATTTATCAATTAATATGGGCAGCTTTATCTATTAGCAATTTGGTAAGCATACTGTATACAATAGTTTTGTATCATATACTCCCTCTGTAATCTTAGTTTTGTATCATATACTCCCTCTGTAATCTAATATAAAAGTCCTCACAAAAAAATCTAATATAAGAGTGTTTAGATTACTAAAATAATGATCTAAACGCTTTTATATTAGTTTACGGAGGGAGTACATACATGTTTTTAGATTATAAAAGTAAAAAAGGTTGTCATATACATACGTATGTCAAAATTCTGTAAATAGTTAATTTTTATATTTATTATATTATTATTAAGACAGTAGAAAAAGAACGGTGGAGATTTAATGCACTAGAATTAAGAGGTTTGAACGGTCCATATTTATCATCAGAAACATACCGACGTGGCCATGTGCTAAAAGCAGTTTTTTTTTACCAGGGTTGCTAAAAACAATCAACCAGGCTAAATATACGTCCCATGCAAAAAAAGGCTAAATATATGTATATAAGTTAGTTTTTTTTGCAGGCCAAGTTTGTTACGTTCCAGCTAAAGAAAAGGATGTCACATGCACGTGTACAACTTGACGCTTTTCTTTCTCTTTTGAAAGCGTACAATTTGATAATTAGTTACCGGATTGATTCCTGGCATTATTGATTTTTGTGGGAAAATCAGGTTTAAGAGTCGTGATCGTATTGAAGTAGAATATATTGTCCAATCTTATGTAATCAGTTTGTCTAATTTATATCTAGATATTTTTTAAGGATGTCACATCTAAGCTCCCACAAATATATAATGCAGCAGCAAGAAACAAAAATAAAACTAAAACAAAAAATTGACCACAAGCAGAGTGGACATCAACTTAGATGTGACATAATTATGTCATATCTAAATGTGTTCTAGACAGACCCGTATGTAATAATAGGCAGCCCGGCCAGCAAACCTGCCTACATCTGCCGCGTTCCGCGTCATGGTAGCGCGATGAGGCCGCGAATACGGCAGCCCTCCGGCAACCCAGCGTGGATCTGCGGCGCTCCAAGTCTTGGTAGCAGGCAATTCGTACTGGCAGGATCCATACCCACCATGAACCTCTGACAGGCAAGCGATTCAGCATGTCATGACAGCATCTCATCGAGTACGAAAGAAATTCAGTGTTCGTTGTGCGTGCAAAGGAGGAAGAGGAGATAGCGATACTTATGTGGGATATGGTCGTTAGCCTGTACAACTTTGGCAGGATCCAAATCCACCATGAACCTTCAGCATGCCATGGCAACATCTAATAGATCACCTAAAGAAGGATCGTGATCGCAAAAATCCCACAAAAAATTCAGACTCCACTATGGGTGTAAAGGAGGAAAAGGAGAAAGCGATACACTGTCGCCTGGGCAAGCGGGAGATCCAACATGTCATGACAGCATCTCATCCACCATGAACCTTTAGCATGCCATGACAACATCTGATAGAGGATCCAAGAAATCGTTTGTCCACTGTGCAAGCAAAGAAGGAAGAGGAAAAAGCGACAGATCTGTGGGCTGTGGTCGTTCCTCTGCTCCGCGGAAGCTAAAGCAATACTTCTGTGGGCTTTGATCGTTCCTCGCGCTTCAAGGAATCTAAGGGCATCTTCATCCGTTGCCCCCCCCCCCCCCCCAGGAGGGGCAAAAAATCGCCCCCTGAGGGCGCGCCGGCGCTAAACCGCGCATTGGGGCGTGATGCCCCCCAGTCGCGGCGCCTACGTTTTTAAAAAAAATTCAAATACGGCGTAAACACGACTGAAATTTAACGCAAACATCGGCGAGTTCGTTCAAACTTAAACATATTTTACAAAAAAAGAAAAAAACTTCCGCGGGCTACCCCGCCGTCTCCCTCGCCGCCCGCCTCGCCGCCCGCCCACGCGGTTACATGCCGAGGAGGCTGTAGAACCGCGTGTAGTCATCGCCGCCGTCATCGTCGTCGTCGCCGCCCCCGCCTGCGCCTCCGCCGTCCCTGCTGCATCCCTCCCTCGGTTGGCGCGGCGGGTTGGACGGTCCGGGGGCGTCGTCGTCGTCGTCGCTGTCGAGGACCACGACGCCGTGCTCGTCCTCGCGCCCACGCTTGCGGGCGGCGATCTCCTCCAGGGCCCGGCGCTGCCGGACCATCTCGTCGCGGAGGTAGTCGTCCCGCGCCCACCGCAGGGCGTCCTCGTCGGAGATGCCGCGCCGGGCTATCTCCTCGTACTCCGCGGGGAGGCCGCGCTCCGGCTTGGACTCGACGAGGACGAAGCGGCCGGTGGGTGGGGAGGCGTTGGCGCCGATGCGGACGCCGGAGCTGCACGTGCGGGCACTGACCGGCATGCCCTGGGGCTCCGGCTTGACGGGGCGGAGGCAGGGCGAGCCGCCGGACGACGAGGAGGACCCCCCGGTCTCCATGCGCCTCAGGGTCCAGGAGCTTCCCCGGCGGCGTGAGAAGGACGGGGGAGCGGGGTACTCGAGGCGCGGCGTGTTGCCGCCCTCAATGTACTCGAGGACGGCCTCCAACGTGCGCCCGGGCACGCCCCACCACCGGCGCCGGCCATTGAAGTTGAGCCTGCCGGAGGGCACTACGCCGTTGGTGGCCTCGAGCTGCTTGGCGTGACGGCGGCGGAAGTAGGGCTCCCAGAGCGGGCTGTCGGGGACGTACCGTGGCCCCTCCCTCGCCGCCCGCGGCAGGGACGCGCGGATGCGTGCGATTTCCGCACATCGCGCCGCCCCGGTGGGTGGTGGTGGCACCGGCACGCCGCCGGCGCTGATCCTCCACGCGCCGGGCACCCGCATGTCCGGCGGGACCGGGTACCCGGCCTCGTAAAGGAGGCGAGCCTCATCTTCGTGGAGATGGCGGCGGCCGAAGCCGTTCGCCGCCGCGCCGTCACCAGGGAAACACTCGGCCATGGGTGATGAACTGGAGACGGCGAGAGAGAGGAGAGGGAGGAACGACGACGGCGAGAGAGAGGAGAGGGAGGAACGACGACGGCAAGAGTGTGATCGCCGAGCACGCTGGTGCGCGTCTTATATAGGCCGAGACGCCGCCCGTACGCGTGGCCGCCGTGTGTACGCGTGGCGGGCGAGGGAGGGCGAGGGACGCACGTCGTCCGGCCTTCACTGCGCCGCCCGTGAGGCATCAATGGCGCAGGCTGACCGGCGCCGCAGCTTTGGCATTGATTCGCCGCGGGAAACGAGGCGATGAGGACGACGAAGGGGCGAGAAGAGAGCCGTGTCGCTGACGTGGCGGGCCCGCAGCTTTTTCGCGCCAAAAAAGTTCGCCCGGCGCCCCCGGGCGCCCCCCAGCGCACCGGGTTCGGCCTGGGTCCGCCGGCGCTGTTTTCGGCCCAGGCCGGCAAAAATCGGGCTCCTGGGGGCGCGACTGGGCCGATTTTTCGGCGCCGATGCAAGAAAAACGCCTGGAGAGGCCTTCCTGGGGGCGCGGCTGGAGATGCCCTAAAATGGTACTTCTGTGGGCTGTTCTCTAGGAGATTGAGGTAGCAATAATCTTAGCATGTTGGCCTCTACTCTGCAGAAGGTAATGAGTTTCTGGACTCTATCAGGCTAACACATGAGGCTCTCAGAAAAAGAATAAACAAGGATAGCCTGTTTTTGTTTTTGTTTTTTTTTTTGCAGAAAAAGAAGGTTAGCCTGTTGACTAAACCATACATAACAAACACAAATTGAACCATGTAGCTAGGAGCACTAAATATATTTCGTTGTCATCTATGCTAATATGAAACTGGTGGGATATAATATGATGTTTCATTGCAAAAAAACTGTACATAATTCATACCACATGGCGAACTTACAGAAATAAATAGGGTACAGAGGGCAAAACAAGAAGGGAGTAACAGATCTGAAGACGGACATTCTACACACGCTGCACCTTTTTCCTATAGATGAACTAATTTAACTGATGAAGAAAACCAATTAAAAAAACTCTTCAAAGAAAACAAAAGCACCTTGCAACGAGACTACATATGTGCAAGGTGCGCATAGTAGAAGCATACACAGGTATGCCACCGCGTTAACCCAAAAACACAAGTGCAATTGAACAATTAATATAGTTCGGTGGACAAAGACAAGAAAGATTTATGTATGAATCATCTATTGTTCATATGTAATTACCCAAAAAAATGTTGATGGAAGACGAACACCAAAAGATGTGTAGTGGAAGAAGAAAAACTAAGAATTTGTATATTCATATCCAATATCGGTTAGTTGTGGGTCCAACAAATGGAAGGACAAGGAAGGAAATACGCGTACCAAAACTATTATATTATCATGTGTGGAAGCATGTCCAGACATGATATTGAACAAAACAACAACAATGATGATGTTACACTTGTACTAGACACTAATGTTAGATTTTAATGTTGGTTGAGATGTTTTAAAAAGTGCAGATAGAATACAGAAAACAATTGACTAGAAGTTGACAAGGAATAATTAAAAAACATACCAAGCACTATATAGGTTAGCATGCCATGCGTACAGCACAATGTTTGTTTTTCAGTTGTCACATACCAAGTAAGTTATCAAGAACTTTATTTATACAGTAGGAAATTCAGTGAGTACACTAATATTCCCTCATGCTAAGATAACATAATTAGAACAATCACAAATGAGGTTCCACACTTTGTCAACGATAACTTTTATGTGATTTTACGTCCTACCAGCTACCAACATCTCAATGACAATATAGATACAAAAAGAAATAGAACATCTAGCCGTGCAAACGCGCGGGTTACCTTGCTAGTTTCTTATCCTATATACTTAAGAAGTTCACCCCACTACCTGATTTATCTTAACATGCAAGCTGTCCAGGTCACATGATGCCACATCAGCATTTAGTTTCCAAACAGCAACCAATAGGTCAACTCTACGCATGCAGACCATCGTTTTGTTTTCAGCCGTGAAAACCAACCGACTCCTCCCTCACATGCGACATTTCATATCAAAAGTTAATCTCTTCCGCCGTTTCCTTTCAATGCCACTTCGTTGGATGATTCCTTCATCTCCCCCTCAGTGAATAAATTTCCACTATGATTAGTAACTCTCCACCGTGGTCATCCTGATTCTTCTTCTCCCTCTCTCTTTATATGCGCTCCTCTCCATACCGTGCCTCCACCGATCAAGCCTTATTAGGCCATCGCCACCAGAGACTTGAGCACTAATGCCGGCATGGATCCCCGTGATTGCTGCCAGCCGGGGCTTTGTTGGCCCAAGTCATACCTCTCGGTGGTGCGCCCCACTATCGGTGTCCTCCAGAAACAACTCATCGGCTGGATGGGGTGAGCTTCTCCTTCATCTTTATCGCCTCATATCTGAATATTTTTTTGCTGGCTTCGGTGGAAACTTTCATTACGAGAACCGGTGCTCACTTTGTAGCACATATGTTCGTTCCTCACACCGTCTGGTCACTTTACAACAACGGAGGCACCGACGCTGTCTTGCGGCAATATGTGGTCACTTGGCGGCTTCACTGCAACAAGGTTTGCAGCACCTGGGGCGGCCTTGTAGCATCATGCTATGTGCGGCGTGGCCGGCTTGCATCGCCGCATGGTCCGCTTGTGGCATTGGCGATGACCTTGAAGCACCGCGCGCCTGGCGTTGCAGCACCATGTGGCCCGTCGTGCATCGTCTCCAGGCTATTGCAGTCGTAGCGTCCAACCCGCCAGGCCGCCACCCCTTGCAACAACTCGTGATAGACAAGGGGAGCTACGGGATGGTCTCAGAAAAGCAAGCACGACGAGCGTGATGCTGTACAGTTTTTTTTTTTTAATTTGGGAGATCGGGGGAGTTGGTAACGGTATGGCGGAGCACAACGTTGGGGGTAGCTACGAGTGCTGCAGGGGAAGAAGATAATGTTTGGCGGGGTGGTGGGGCACGTGGAGAACGATCAGTTCGGCGTTCACATCCATAGCGACGGAGATGCCCAGCCTCAAGACCGCAGGCTATATCCAACTGCAAAAATGCTAAACTTACTGGTTGTTACATGAGCTTTACGGGACCCTTTCCTCTAATTCGCGCATGGCTGATGAAACATTATGATTTTTTAATCTATAAAACGTTATGATCAGCCGGCTGAAAAACATCATTTGTCATTTTAGTGAAAAAAGACATGCAAACGTGTTGTCCATGACAAAAAGAGGTGCATATGTGTGCATGCTCTGATTTCCTTTTTTTACCAATTGGTATCTGGCTTGTGGTCATGTACAAATTTAGATATACGGAAGTATTGCTACTGGATTTGTGTATATTTTTTTCTGACACTTTTGAAGGGCTTACATGACTATTACGGATAAGCAACAAGCATTCATGTTAGTAGTTTATGTAGGCCCTCGGGCTAGGCTTGGGCCTTTATTCAGCTTTGTTTCAGTGAATATGGATTTCTGATCTGATTTGGGCATGATTTCAGTTCATCAAACTTTATGTTCCATGTATTTTCATGTTAACAATGCATTCATCTTCCTCCGCGAAAAGGATGAATGCTTTCTAAGAAGGCAAATATAAAGATACTTTGCGATATATTTTTTTGTACTTTTCATATCATATCATCAATTGTTCAAATAGAAATATATTTATCTCTTTTAATTTTTATACTATCTTTTTACTCCATAATCCATCTTCTACATAGTGCTTCAAATTCCCGCAGCAACGCGCGGGGTATCATCTAGTATAATATATGGATAGAGACATGTAGGGGGAGCCGGCAGCGTGTGCTGGTGCCTTAATGACCAGAGTGCGGTATTGTGGCCGTGTCAAGGGAAGGAGCGCCTATAATCAGGCCCCAAAGATATAGCCATATTTGTAAACCTTGTGAACAAATTTGGTGTGGTGCCTTATGTGATTGCTTAGTTCTAGACAGAACTATCGTGTGCCTTGGACTAATTCTAACAGCATGCACGTCTCGATCCTATCTTGATATCTCATGCACGTACGTCGTACGTGCATCCTGTTGATGCAATACACGTATACGATAGCTTCTTCACAGCAAGCTTGCATGAACATCAACATACGCTAACCAATTCTAATCAATAGCATCACGAGTGAAACGTACTTCTACACAGAGTACGTCCTACTGGCCGGGGCACGGACCGGTTTATTTATTCGTGGCCGGAAATGGTGGCTAGGATCGATCAAAGTACTAATGCAACCTTGCATCTTACCTTTAATTAATTCTGGTTGGTGACATCTGACATACTATATGCATGCACACATGTGACCACACAAAAAGAGCAACAGAGATGAGCATACTTTAAAAAAGACTTTTGTAGGGATTGGCTGTACGGATTAATTAGCTGGGCCTGGAGATGTAAAACGTACGGACTACCGAATTTCTTTTTCACTGCCCATATTCGTCACAATTCACAGAAGCAGGACACGGTAAACATATATAAGCATCCATTTTAGCCAATCTCTGGCTAGCTAACCATGCAAACAACCATACAACCAACCTTAGGTACTACAGTATATGCAAATTGAGGATAGCTCATGCTCCTTGTGGTGGAACGGATCAGTTATTGTTCAAGCCCTAGACTTGGCACTGCGCTCGCATATCTCAAGAATGAGTGTATGTACTACCAGGTATATACTACGCAGCGTATATACATACGTACTCCTTCAGTCCAGCCACACCTCACTACTCCGGGTTTTAGGAAGATCACCTATACAGCTCTAGTCTCACGCTAGCCGATCGATCGACCTATATTTACTTGCGCAGCGGTCAGTGCAGCGGCTGCCACATCGATCGGTAGGTGCTGCACGCAGTCACTACACCTTGTACGGTCGATATGGATATGCAAAAGATCAAGCAAGCTGGCGACTAGAGCACTGCTGCAAGCACCGACGCACGGCGGTTTCATTAATCAATGCCCGCGTCTATTTTAAGGGTATCTCCAGCCGCGCCTTCAGGAAAGCCTCCCCAGGTGTTTTTTTTACGCCGGCGCCGAAAAACGGTCCAGTCGTGTCTCCAGGAGACCGATTTTCGCCGGCCTGGGCCGAAAATAGCGCCAGCGGACCCAGGCCGAACCCGGCGCGCTGGGGGGCGCCGGGCGAACTTTTTTGGCGCGAAAAAGCTGCGGGCCCACCGCGTCAGCGACACGGCTCTCTTCTCGCCCCTTCGTCGTCCTCATCGCCTCGTTTTCTGCGGCGAATCAATGCCAAAGCTGCCGCGCTGCCGCGCCGGTCAGCCTGCGCCATTGATGCCTCACGGGCGGCGCAGTGAAGGCCGGACGACGCGCGTCCCTCGCCCTCCCTCGCCCGCCACGCGTACACACGGCGGCCACGCGTACGGGCGGCGTCTCGGCCTATATAAGACGCGCACCAGCGTGCTCGGCGATCACACTCTCTCGCCGTCGTCGTTCCTCCCTCTCCTCTCTCTCGCCGTCTCCAGTTCATCACCCATGGCCGAGCGCTTCCCTGGTGACGGCGCGGCGGCGAACGGCTTTGGCCGCCGCCATCTCCATGAAGACGAGGCTCGCCTCCTTTACAAGGCCGAGTACCCGGTCCCGCCGGACATGCGGGTACCCGGTGCGTGGAGGATTAGCGCCGGCGGCGTGCCGGTGCCCCCGGTACCCACCGGCGTGGCGCGGCGTGCGGAGATCGCACGCATCCGCTCAAACCTGCCGCGGGCGGCGAGGGAGGGACCTCGGTACGTCCCCGACAGCCCGCTTTGGGAGCCCTACTTCCGGCGCCGCCACGCCCAGCAGCTCGAGGCCACCAACCGTGTAGAGCCCTCCGGCAGGCTCAACTCCGCCGGCCGGCGTCGGTGGTGGGGCGTGCCCGGGCGCACGTTGGAGGCCGTCCTCGAGTACATCGAGGGCGGCAACACGCCGCGTCTCGAGTACCCCGCCCCCCTTCCTTCTCATGCCGCCGGGGAAGCTCCTGAACCCTGAGGCGCCTGGAGACCGGGGGGTCCTCCTCCTCGTCCGGCGGCTCGCCCTGCCTCCGCCCCGTCAAGCCGGAGCCCCAGGGCACGCCGGTCAGCGCGCGCACCCGCAGCTCCGGCATCCGCATCGGCGCCAACGCCTCCCCACCCACCGGCCGCTTCGTCCTCATCGAGCCCAAGCCGGAGCCCGGCCTCCCCGCGGAGTACGAGGAGATAGCCCGGCGTGGCTTCTCCGACGAGGACGCCCTGCGGTGGGCGCGGGACGACTACCTCCGCGTTGAGATGGTCCGGCAGCGCCGGGCCCTGGAGGAGATCGCCGCCCACAAGCGTGGGCGCGAGGACGAGCACGACGTCGTGGTCCTCGACAGCGACAACGACGACGACACCCCCGGACCGTCCAACCCGCCGTGCCAACCGGCGGAGGGATGCAGCAGGGACGGCGGAGGCGCAGGCGGGGGCGACGACGACGACGACGGCGGCGGTGACTACACGCGGTTCTACAGCCTCCTCGGCATGTAAACCGCGTGGGCGGGCGGCGAGGCGGGCGGCGAGGAAGACGGCGGGGGTAGCCCGCGGAAGTTTTTTTCTTTTTTTGTAAAATATGTTTAAGTTTGAACGAACTCGCCGATGTTTGCGTTAAATTTCAGTCGTGTTTGCGCCGTATTTGAATTTTTCAAAAAAACGTGGGCGCCGCGACTGGGGGGCATCACGCCCCCAGTGCGCGGTTTAGCGCCGGCGCGTCCCAGGGAGCGATTTTTTGCTCCTCCTGAAAGGCCAACGGCTGGAGATGCCCTAACCAGCTAGTAGTTTCAGATCTCGGGCCACAATTCTTTTCCTCCTTACACGTATCTGTTCAATTTAATATAATCTGACGTGCAAGCAAGCTGCTAGTCGACGGAAAATGAACCATATGCGGTTGCGACAAAAGGAAAGTAACAGCGCATTTATCTCTACAGTTTAGAGGACAAACATAAGACTAGCTATTTAGATATACAAAATATGCTGAACGTAAAAAATTAATTAAACTGTTTGTTAATTATTGCTTCTTTTTTGCTGGAGTATAATGTTGGCACTAACTTTCTCTTAGTTCGGACTGGGTAAACTAGTTGTTGCAGGCAGTTCAATAATTATTTCTAGAAATGGGGAAGACTACCCAAATTATGAATAAAGCACATCTCTCCGAAAATACTTTTCTGAGTCTAGGCTCATCTGCACCCGTGCTGAAGAAAAAAAAAACAAAACAAATACTAGAAAAATTCAAAAAATTCCAATATTTTTGCTGCTAGATAAATTGATGCATGAGCTCCGCCCCAATTTTCAAATCATTTGAACATCTGAGCAGCTCTCGGGAAAAAAGACAAATTCGGGATTTGTAAAAAAGTTTACTGTACATGTACTGTTTTAACCCGATTTGTCTTTTTTGCTGATAGCTACTCAGATGTCCAAATGATATGAAAATTGAAACGGACCTCATGCAATAAATTATCTACCATGCAAATTTTTTGGAATATTTTGAATTTTGAATAAAAGTTTTTGACCGGGATCTGATGAGTCTATGCACCGAATCGCTGCACTCACATCTCTCTGTTTACAGACATTAGAAAGTGTTTTTGGCACTGTGGTTGTTGTTAATAAACCTACTTTTTGTTAAACCACAGTACTTAATTGAATTGAAAGTGGGCTACAAATTAATTGTAACAAATTTTCTGATGTAATGGTAATTAATTTTATTGAGCAACAGTTTATTTAATCTTTAATATCACACTACATTCAAAATTAATTCAAGTGTGGCCAAAGTTAGTTTGGAATACAAAATTTGGCCTCTTTTTGTGAGCCTAGAGTATGTGTCGACTTTGGAAATTTAAACCATGTATGTTCCTATTCCAATATACTAGGTAATTACCCCGCGCGTTGCTGCGGAAATATAAAGATTAATTACAGACGACTTACATATGAGGGAAAAGATCTAAATCAAAAGCTACTAATTTTAATATATAAATATTCCGTACTTGCATTATGTGTAAATCAGGGCATTTTACAAACTTTTGGAAGTAAATAAATTAAATAATTATCTAATCTACTACATATGACCAGTGACAAAAATAAACATATTGGTATGGTTTGAGTGGGCTTAAAAAAATATTAGAGTATGGTGAAGTGGGATGCTTGCATGTTGAGAGAATTAATGATAATGAAATAAGGTTTGCATGGGCTGAAAATATTGTTAATGGATGCTGACGTGGCACACTTGGTGAGGTGGATGGCATGCATGTTGAGAGAATTAGAAGTATTGCATGGTATGAAAAATATTGTTAGTCGATGCTGACGTGGCACACTTGGAGAGGTGGATGGCTTGCATGTTGAGAGAATTAGAAATAGTGGGGGATCAACTATTTAGATATTATATATCTGTTAAATCTTACCGAGCCTAATGAGATACAATGATAAATTGCCCTACTACTAATTAGTCCGTGGAAGACAACCTAGACTTACAGATTAGTACTCCCTCCGTCCCATAATATAATACGTTTTTGCAAGGTAAAATAGCTTGTAAAAATATCTTACATTATGGAACGAAGGGAGTAAAGAAAAGAGGCCGAAACATACTATTTTTCTTTGTTGAACGCATCACAGTTTAGTAACTACAACACCAGCTTTCCTCCTCCAGCTAAGACCCCTCTTTTTTTTTTCAGGGTGAGCTAAGACCCCTCTCTGACCACACGAGCACATGACACAAATGGTATGGTGGTTCACAATTTGACATCGCTATCCAACCCTATCTTTAAGCTGAAGCATGGATGCATCGTCCTCATAAAACCGCGTGTGTATGGTTCAACTACCGATCGATCACATCCCCCTTACGCTACACCGCGTGTCTATAAATACATGCGCTGCATGCTTTGCCTTCCCATCCAGTCATCCTCAGCTACTTCACCACAGAACCAACCAGTAGTCAATTAAGCAGCATTTGACCATGGCGCCCAAGCAGCTCCCCGCTGTCCTCCTCGCCACCTGCGCCACCCTCCTGGCCCTCGCCGCGCCATTGCTCGCCGGCGACCCCGACATGCTGCAGGACTTCTGCGTCGCCGACTACAAATCCCTTGACGGCCGTAAGTTCTGCTAGCTCTTCCATCCATACTCTCGTGCGCACATGCATAGATCACGCCTGAACTGAAAGTAATGCATGCATGTCTATATGTGTGCAGCACTGCGGCTAAACGGGTTCCCATGCAAGAGGCCGGAGAACGTGACCGCGGACGACTTCTTCTCGGCCGCGCTGGCATTCCCGGGCAACACCGGCAACCCGGTCGGCTCCATGGTGACGGCGGCGAACGTGGAGAAGCTCCCGGGGCTCAACACGCTGGGCGTCTCCCTGTCCCGCGTGGACTACGCGCCGTGGGGCGTGAACCCGCCGCACACCCACCCACGTGCCACCGAGATCATCTACGTGCTTGAGGGCTCCCTCGACGTCGGATTCGTCACCACTGCCGGCAAGCTCTTCGCCCGCACCGTCTGCAAGGGTGAGCTTTTCGTCTTCCCCCGCGGCCTCGTCCACTACCAGAAGAACAACGGCGGTGCGCCGGCCATGGCGATCACGGCATTCAACAGTCAGCTGCCGGGCACGCAGTCCCTTGCCGTGGCGATGTTCGGTGCCTCGCCACCGGTGCCCACCGACGTGCTAGCCAGAGCGCTCCAGATCGACGGCGGCCTGGTGGAGGCCATCAAGTCCAAGTTCCCAACAAAGTAACTAGCCATGCATGCATGAGGTTAGTTGGGTCGGCTCTACGTGCGTACGTGCTGCTAATAATGACGAGGACCACGTAAAAGTGCAGTTTTAATTCATTTGCTTGACAAAATATCTTTTGTACAGTATATTCTGATTCTTTTGTGTCGGTGCCTGTTTACTGAAGGGTCTCGCCGGTTTTACTGTTAATTGTTGCCTTTTGTTCACGAACGACCTACCGGTAACTAATCTGTATGTGTCCATTATTGCTGAAAATGAATGTGCATTATTGCTTTAATTTTCATGGTTTTTCTTTTGTGAATAGAAACAGATTTATTACAAAGTTTCATTGGAAGTACAAAGCACCTCCGTAATAAAAAATATTTCCTCCATTCCTTTATATAAGGTGTATTTGTTTTTTTGATAAAATTTCATAATGTAAGATGCATTCTTTCTAACTCCTCATAATTTCATTTTTAGCCCTCCATAACAAGGAAAGTATCTCCTTAATTTTCTTATTGTCCGTATCTCTTCTTGTAGCAAAAGAAGGAAAGAATCTCTCTCTCGACTGCATGTATCTACTACTTTCCTCGGCTTACTGATTTGCTTGCCACAAACCAAAATTTTTGCTACGGGTAATTTTGTCTTAACATGTCTATAATTATGTGCCTTGGTCACCGTGATAAAAATAATACATCTTACATAAAGGAACAGAGGGAGTACATCAAGGATTATGAACCACCGAACGACCAATGTCGTTGCCAGAACGAGCTGCCACTGTGCCGTTGTCGTTCCTCTCGTACCAGAGTCGTCCTGACCATGTCGATGAAAGTCGGGAATTCTTCATCCACATACCCTTAAGGACCAGCGCTCCGGAGCCACAGTCGTCCCCGTTGAATCCTTAATCGATATGAAGAAATTTACATCAAATATCATCGTTGCGTATGCATGGCAAGAAATCCTAATCTCGTTGCGCAAGGAGCTGACGCTAGAGCTCCGTCTAAGTCTGACGAGCAAACTTGAGGAGGATCGAAGCCCGGAAGACTAACTTGAAGAAGAAGCGTCATCCTTCTGAGCGTCACTCCTGCAAGGATTAAAACCTTACCTATCTACTAGCCGGAGCCGAAGCACCAGGAAATCCCTCCCCGCCATCGGCCGGCGGAGTGGCAGGCGGAGGGGAGGTGAATCCATGGGCTCGCCGACGGAGTTCGAGGGGAGGAAGGCTTTCCCTAATGATCTACAAGTCACGTGGTAAAGAAGAAACCGCATGCAGCTGTACAATTTTATTATGTGTCATTCTCTGACACTGATATATGAATTGAATGCGTGATAATTTGGATAGACAACACGATCATGATTTGCACCGACAGTTTTCGTATCAAGCAGCACTGTTCGACCCAAAAAAGAAGTAACACTGCTCACTGTCGCACCTCTCACGTACATCTCGCGTACCAACCTCTAGCGTACACGAAGCTGTGAACCTTCCTCTTCTCTCACGCCTAATTGGTTAATTACTCGGTCACACGATCAACCGATCCGGCCATCCATCACGTCATCGTCAAGTTAATTAGAGTACCTACTTCAGTCGATGTCATCTACAGATACCGCCTCCCAATGCCCCAGTCTCTGTCAAACCGAAAGTTCCTGACCACCTGCAGCCAGCTCACGCAGCTACTTACTAAATACATAGATCAAGGACACCGCCGATTAACAAGGAATCGTCGTGGGCAAGCTCCCTGCTGGGCAATTTTTTGGTCATGTAACGAGAAGACTTGGACAAAGCAAGACAGAGAGTTGCAGCTCCTAGTAGAAAGAATAGTGCGGCTGCTAGGTAAGACTATATTAGCACAAAGAGATGAACTGTTTTATAAAGAGGACACATTTGGAAACAAGAGTCAAAGGATGTAGTTTTTTTTTTTGAAAAGAAAGATTACCCGGCCTCTGCATCAAGCGATGCACACAACCAATTTATTAAATAAAATATCAAACAAAGTATGTAGATCATCTTATGTTCTGAAGCAAGCTCAAAAAACAAGTAAAATGCCGCAACTGGCATAAATATGACAAAATGACAAAATACTTATTCTATTATTGGACCGCGATCCAAACCGATTGTACATAAGCCATGCTACCGTCTCACAGCGGTTGCGCCCAAAGGCCAAATGCTCTCTGGCTTCCGGACGACTGAGTAACGATCATACATGGATCCATCCACACGCCTAAAAGATAACCTGCAAATTTTTGTGATATTTGTTCAGTTAAGCATAACATCATTCCGACAATTCCAAATGGCACAAAGTAATAGACAAACTCTAGCTCGAATTTTTGCCAATGTATTGGACTCTGCTCCATTTAGTTAGGTACCAAACAAAACGGAAATATATTGGGTGGGCTGACATTAAAGGAAACATGTATTATATGTCACAATAACCTAGTTAGTGGGCATTTGAGAAAAATATGTTGAATTGTTTCGTCCTGGTCACAAAAACAACACCATTTACTACCTTTCCATCTATGTTTCGCCAATTTGTCCTTAGTTAAAATCACCCCCTTGTGCATAAACCACATAAATACCTTTATTTTTAATGACACCTTATAATTTTCGAAATATATATGATGTGACTTTGGTATTCGTCCAATGTTAATCACGTCTACATACATATAGATTTTATTGAGAAGATGTCAGAAATCGAAAGTTTATAATGTAGAGGATTTCGCACATCAGACAGGTTAACCTCTATCAATCTATGCACTAAATGCAGCCATCTATCCGAACGTTCACCCACTAGTACCCACTAGAAATGAATGTTTAAGGGAAAATAGACTAGTAGTATTGTTCTTATGAAAATATCTTTACGTTGTACAATGTAATATAGCGTTGGATACTGCAATGCTAGAGGCATCTCCCCCGGCCAAGTGTCTTTCTAGAATCTAGTAGTATGACCATTTTTGACTATGAATTTACTTCTATTAAAGAGGGCATTCTTTGTCTGCACCGGTCTCTTCCAAAAAGGAGAATCATTTGGTTGCTTACCTATGCCAGAGTTTAGAATGCACATACTTGTTACACAATAACTGTATCCACACACCATCCTCCTCTACAAACAATCGATAAAGCCATTTGCTAAGTAGTCTTTTGTTCTTTACTTGAAGATTCTCCGATACCCAAAACCCCTTGGTCTTTCGGTCTACAAAGTATATCCCACTTAGCTAGTCAGTACTTAGATTTATTCTCATCACTTTGCCAAAAAACCGTGATCGTAAAAGTCCAACCATTTCTGCACCCCTATGGGTATTTGGGAGGACAAAAACATCAATATATGCTTGTAAGGAAGGAATTTATAAGAATTAAACGACCTCCATAAGAAATAAGCTTGTTACGGTGGTGGTTTGGGATCTCTAGGTAGCTAAAAGGTAAGGATCCCAGTCCGCAACCGAACAACTGTCTATAATCTTTTTGTTCGTCCTTGGCGCGTCCAATGTAGAATGGTTCAATCTTATTGAAATTGATTTTCAGTCCGGACAATTGTTCGAAAAGACATAGAACCAGCTTCACATTTCTAGGTTTTATCAAATCATGCTCCGTGAAAACAATTATGTAATCGGCGTATTGTAGTATGAGCACCCCCATCAAGATGATGTGGTATGATCCATCCTACCTGAACCTTGGCCCTACCAATGACGACCACCAATACATCAGCAACGACATTGAACAAGATGGGAGACATCGGATCCCCCTCTCCGAGTCCCTTTTGCGTCTGAAAATAATGACCTATATCATCATTAACTTCGATCCTGATGCTTCCCGCTTGTACAACGGATTTGACATGCTTCCTCCAGGCCGCTTCAAAACCCTTCATACACAAAGCTTGTTGCAAAAGGCCACCTAACTTTATCATACGCCTTCTCGAAATCCACTTTGAAGACAACTCCGTCATTAATGTAATCTGTGTGAGGCGATTAGTACCAAATTTTGTAGAACTAACATTGAGGCAACAGATCAGTCTAAACTTCTCAATGCAAGCCACCTCCTCCTTCTTTGATAACAAAGTAATTGTCCCAAAATTGAGTTTGAATAGTTGAAGCTGGCCATAAAAAGATGATGGAACATGGACATAAAATCCCTTTAATGATCTCCCAACACATCCTATAGAACTCTACTAGGAATCCATCTGGGCTACCTGACTTACTATTTTTCATTTGTGCTATCGCCTCGAACACCTCCTTTTCTGTAAAAGGAGCAATGAACACCTCATTCTCATTGGGACTAATCTGGGAAATATCCTCAGCCGCACCCTCATGAAGGGAAACATATTCTCAACCGACGACCCAAGAGTTTTTTTATAGAAGCTTGAGATATACAATTTTAGGTTCTCGTGCCCTGCAATTGTACCATCATCATGTTCAAGTTGGATAATTTTCTAGTTTCGTGTTTTCCATTCGCAATTAGATAGAAAAACTAGGTGTTATTATCCCCTTGAACCAGTTGTCGAACCTTTGCTCTGAGTGCTCATTTCATCTCCTCTTCTCTGAGAAGCTTCGCTAGCTTCTCCTTGGCCTCCCTTTTGGCCATACTTTCAGCCACATCGAGAGTGCTCACCCCGTCCTTTAGATCTAGGTCGTTGATGAGCCTAAGAAGCCTCTCTTTCTCCACTTTATTTCTACCACTCTCATCTTTAGCCCAGCCCTGCAGGAACTTTCTAAAGTGTCTAATATTATGTTGCATTGTTTCTACATTAGATTCCCCACTATTTTTTAGCCCACTCTATGCTGACCAACTAAATAAAGTCCTCCCTTTCAAACCATGATAGTTCGAAGGAGAGAAGATTTTTGTTGCAATGTGAGTCGCATCACTAGAGTCAACAAATAGGGGTATATGATCGGACAACCCCATTTGTTACTAGAGGAAACTTATGCTCAAATTTCACACTTGTTAGAACTTGATCCAACTTCTTGTACATTGTATTCACTAAGTTGTTTGCCCAAGTGAGGAAACTTATGCTCAAATTTCACACTTGTTAGAACTTGATCCAACTTCTCGTACATTGTATTCACTAAGTTGTTTGCCCAAGTGTATTGCCTGCCTGTGAGATAAATTTCTCTAAAGTCTAGACTCTCAATAATAGCGTTAAACATAAACAACCATCTACCAATGAAATTATTATTATTATTATTATTATTATTATTATTATTATTATTATTATTATTATTATTTTCGTCTCCCTGTCTGATAATACTAAAGTCACCACCAACCAAGATGGGCAACCTGTCATCCCCACAAACCCACACCAGGTCTGCCAACTAATCAAGTTTGAATTCAGGTTGTGCCTCGTCCTACACCAAAACCAGAGCCCATCTGAAACCATCAACTTTGCATCGCATATGAAATTTGACATCAAAGTCACCCAGAATGACATTTACGACCTCGAATTATTTGCAATTAACCACCAGTAAGATCCCGCCAGATCTTTCCCGCGGTGGGAGGCAATGCAATTCATAATCCAATCCACCAGATATCGTGTCGAGGAACTGGGATGTAAAATTATCACATCCAGTCTCATGCAAAGCAATTAAATCCAACTTTTTCTCCCTTGACGTTTCCGCTAGAAACCTACACTTAGCCAAGTCCGCAAGACATTTGGTATTCCATAAAATGCCTGCCATTTTTCATCACAAAATTTTCTTTTGAATTTAATTCTCGCACTTCATCGCACCGCAGACATGTCGTGTACATTCCTCTTCCATGTGTGCTTTGGCTTGTCCAGCACTAAGCCACTAACTCAGAGTCCGCATGACTGAGGTAAGTGTCAAAGCTCTCTTCTGGGTGTAAAGGGGCCGCTTGCTCCTCTACATCCAAAGCTACCCCATCTGAAACACTAGTCGGCCCTAGATCCTCGCAAAGACATTCTAGAGGCCATACTCTCAACACATTAACTTCACTTTCTTTCATTGGTTTAACAACCGTAATGTATTTTAGCATTTCCATCGCTCTATCTGCCTCAAGCTAGCAAATCATTAACAGACCTGGCAACCTAACAACTATTTGAACCAAGAGATATCCCTATTCTATCCGCATTGTTAACTATTTCGTCCTCAGAAAAATGTAATACTGAAGAACTGTTATTAACCTACTCCCTCCGTTCTGAATTACTTGTCTTAGATTTGTCTAGATACAGAGGTATTAGCACTAAAATGAGTCTAGATACATCCATATCTAGACAAATTCAAGACAAGTAATTCGGAACGGAGGGAGTACATACCTATAGTGGCTCCAATGTTGCGTAATTTGGCTGCCTGCATGGCATGCCCCATTTGCAAGTCATTTGCATCCGGTTGCGCCTGGATCTGTAGACTCACCCGTAGTGGTTAAAAAGAGACTAGAAGACAACTTATTTCCATCAGAAAGCCTCTTGGGAGCGAAGAAAAATAATGCCACTACTCTTCGGAATCATAATGATCAAATGACAGAAAAGATGCCCAAACTCAACGAAACAACGACTACTTCAAAACTCTATATAATTTTGATGAAAATGTTGATCAGTTTGGCATGTTTCACCTTATTAAATCAAAATTGGACAAATATATGATTGTTGCTTTGTAAACATTTTACTAATTACTTCCATATTCTAGGTTGGCCTGCTAAAGGCGTGAGTACAGATAGATTTCTGACGAGGTTCTCACAAAGAGAATTGGGAGGTGCTAGGGTCAACATTATTTGTGTGGTGAAGTTGTTTTTCTATCTCTTTTATTATGCGAGGTGGAGTTCATGACACTCCTATCGTCCTAAATCCAAAAAAGGATAGTCTGATGGAGGTTAAAGATTCCAGGCCCATTAGTCTATGAAATGTCCTATGCAAAGTGATGCAAAGAGTACACTGAACATTATAGACCAGTTTTGGATGGTACGATCTGTCTTACTCAAAGTGCTTTTATCCCCAAGTAGAATGATCATACATGGATAACACTCTCATTGACTTTTAGTGATTTAATGCTCACCATGCAATTAGAGATGATGGTGCAACATTTTATGCTTAAAAATCTGAGATGGCGATGAATGCCCGTCTTGATTTGTTTTTTAGAGGAATATTACTACTTTGGTTTTCTCTGCTACCATGGTGAACTGGATCATGGAATGCATTACCTTTGTCAAGATTTTCAGGTGTTTTATAGCCAATTGTTGGACTCGTTCCCCCCCCCCCCCCCCACTTGAAGGATTCATGAAGTTGATCCATTGTAACCCTATATTTTTCTATTTGTGGTTGATGTGTTCTATGATGTTGCTATAAGGTAGTCACTTCAAGAGTTTAAGAGTTGCAGACAAGTTCTACAGATTCCTCACCATCTCCTTGTGGGAAAAACCCTTCTTTATTAAATCAAAATAAAGTTCTCAAACTTACTTTCAAAGGGGGGGGGCATGAAAATTTCTAACTTTAACCATATCCCTAGAACGCATTACTATAAATGTAGTTACACATCATCATTTTGCATTGGCCACTTGACATACAAGACAAAGAGAACACCATTGTAAGTTTGTGACTCACACATCCATGTTTGCCAAGAGATACACTGAAATCTTATAAAGAAATACAATTAATTTTAGGTCTCCTATCAAACTATTCTAGGTTGATTTCTTGCTTACACCAGTGCCTTCCGTTTGCTCTCGTCTTTATAAAAGTGGACACACACGAATAACTTCCATGGAAACCTTGATACCACTCCTCCCAAAGCCTCCTCCATGCCACCGCCTCGGCTCCCTCCTCTCCCCCACCTGACTGCCCCGTGGTGGCAAGAGGAGTGGGCACTCATCCCTATATTTTTTCTCTTATTTCTAGTAGGTGCCTACTTCGCCTAGGTTTTGGTTTTCTGGTTGTTAGATAATAACGAGAATAAACGAGACACGAGAGACATGGATTTTTATGTGGAAACCCTTGCGGGAGAAAACCACGGATGCACGAAGGCGCAATCACTATGAGGAGGAGTATTACAAGCACGAGACGACATGCCGTCTTTAGGTGCGACTACATGCGGTATATAAGAGGGCAATACATGAGAGTCCCTTGAGGACAAGTAAATGAGTTGTACTCGTACGCGTCGGTACCAACGCAAAGGCCCACACCATTTGTACTACGTCTAGTTCAATACGGTATAGTTTGGATCGGAATTTAACAATCTCCACCTTGATCCAAATTCCCTCCAGTAGTCGAAGAAAATAAATAACTCCATCCAAATCAGTATAAACACCTTGTGCATGAAAGTCCATAGGACTAGTGAGAAATACCAACTAAGCCTGAGCAAAGCTCAAACTTATTGGTCGAAACTGGCTTTGTCATCATATCGGCAGGATTATCATGAGTACGTATCTTGCATACCTTCAAATCGCCTCCAGCAACATCTCAAATATAATGAAATCTGACATCAATGTACTTTGTTCTCTCATGATACATTGGATTCTTTGTAAGATATGTAGCACTTTGACTGTCAGAAAATATGGTAGGGTAAGATGAATCTCCACAAAGCTCAGTGTACAAACCTCTCAACCAGATAGCTTCTTTGCATGCCTTAGAAATAGCCATATACTCGGCATCAATAGTGGAACAAGCCACAATAGACTGCAAAGTTGCTCTCCAACTCACATCACAACCACCAATGGTGAAAACATAACCTGTGAGCGATCTTCTCTTATCCAAATCACCAGCAAAATCAGAATCAACAAAACCAACAAGTCCATCTCCAGTTTTCCCAAACTGTAAATAAGCATTAGAAGTACCACGCAGGTATCTGAAAATCCACTGAACTGCTTTCCAATGCTCTTTTCCAGGATTAGCCATGTATCTACTGACAACACTCAATGCATAAGATAAATCCGGACAAGAACAAACCATGGCATACATAAGTGAACCAACTGCACTCGAATAGGGAACTCTAGACATGTACTCAATATCTGCATCTGACTTAGGACATAAAGCTGATGATAATTTGAAGTGTGCAGCTAACGGAGTACTTACTGGCTTGGCATTATGCATATTAAAACGACGAAGAACTTTATCAATATACCCCTTCTAACTTAGATATACTTTTCCAGACGGTCTATCTCTGGATATTTCCATGCCAAGTATTTTCTTTGCTGCACCCAAATCCTTCATCTCAAATTCATTACTCAACTGCTTCTTTAGTTCATCAATATCTGACATACTCTTTGCAACAATTAGCATATCATCAACATAAAGGAGCAAATAAATAGTTGAATCATTGACAGTTTTCAAATAAACACAACTATCATAATTAGACCTTTTGAAACCTTGAGAGAGCATAAAGGTGTCAAATCTCTTGTACCACTGTCTAGGGTATTGCTCTTCAATCCATAAAGAGATTTCTTTATCTTACAGACAAGCTTTTCTTTTCCAGGAATAACAAAACCTTCAGGTTGTTCCATATAAATATCCTCTTCTAATTCTCCATGTAAGAATGCAGTTTTAACATCCAATTGTTCAGGCTCAAAATCATGCATGGCAACAATACTGAGTAAAGTGCGAATAGAGCTATGCTTCACAACAGGAGAAAAGACTTCGTTATATTCAATACCTGGAATCTGACTGTAACCTTTAGCAACTAACCTTGATTTATATCTTGTCTCTTCATTAGCAGAAACACCTTCTTTCCTCTTGAAAACCCACTTTCAACGAATAGGTTTCTTCTCTCTAGGTAATCTTACTAAATCCCAAGTGCCATTCTTTTCAAGTGATTCCATCTCATCATGCATAGCGGTCATCCACTTATTACTATCACCAGAAATAATAGCCTCGGAATATGAAGAAGGCTCAGAATTATCTTCAATTTCTTCTGCAACAGATAAAGCAAAAGAAACAACATTGCACTCTTCAATCAACCTGTCAGGTTTATTAATACCCTGCCTAACTCTGTCACATGCAAGATTCCAACTGGGTGGAACAATAGGTTGATTTGGAGTGGGAGTGACATGATCATCACTAACGACGGGTTCATCATGTGCATCAACAATTTCATTACCAGATGTATCACCTGAATCAATAACATGCTCCACCTGAATAGTAGGCTCCTGAACATAGGCCGCTGTTCACTCTCAACGGGAACATTAGTAGATAAAACATCATGTAACATAGAAGATTCATTAAAGATAACATTTCTGCTAATAACAACCTTCTGGGTTTCAGGATTCCATAAGTTAAAACCTTTAACACCAGACTTATAACCAAGAAAGATGCACTTAACAACCCTAGTCTCCAACTTTCCATTATCAACATGAGCATAAGCAGTGAAACCAAAAACTCTCAACTATGAATAATCAACATGTGAACCAGACCATACCTCAATTGGAGTTTTCTTATTAAGAGCAATAGATGGTGAACGATTAATCAGATAACAAGCAGTGGAAGCGGCCTCAGCCCAAAAACGCCTATGCAAACCTGCATTGGACAACATGCAACGGGCTCTGGAAATAATGGCCCTGTTCATACGCTCAGCAACACCGTTTTGTTGAGGAGTATAAGGAACGGTGTAATGTGTGACAATGCCTTCAGACTTGCAATAATTCATAAATTTCTTAGAACAGAATTCCATACCATTTTCAGTGCGAAGTATTTTTACCTTTTTTCAGTTTGTCTTTCAATCATAATCTTCCACTCCTTAAATGCTGAGAATGGTTCATATTTATGCTTTAAGAAATAAGGCCAAACTTTTCTCGAATAATCATCAATAATAGTAAGCATGTAACTAGCACCACCTAGTGACTTTTTTCGAGATGGTCCCCATAAATCAGAATGAACATAATCAAGAATACCTTCGGTTGTATGAGTTGAAGTTTTGAACTTCACCCTCTTGTGCTTGCCAAAAATACAATATTCACAAAATTTCAATTTACTAGGTTCATATCCATCAAGAAGACCTCTCTTATTTAACTCTACTAAACCAAGTTCATTCATATGTCCAAGACGCATATGCCAAAGGTTAGCAGCATCACAATCAAAATTCTTTGAAATAACTGGAGTAGCGTTACCTGAAACGGTAGAACCTCGAAGGTAATAAAGACCATTGGTCGAACTTAAGTCACCTTTCATCACAACAAGGGAGCCTTTGGTGACCTTCAAAACACTATCTCCACCTGAATACTTGTACCCCTTTGCATCAAGGGCACTAACAGAGATAAGATTTCTCTTCATCTTCAGGATATACTGAACATTTGTCAAATTTCTGATTATGCCATCAAACATCTTGATTTGAACGGAACCTATGCCTTCAATCTTGCATGGTGAATTATCAAAACCCAAAACGGAACCAGCAGAAGTAGTGGAATCAAAAGTATTAAACCAATCTCTATGTGGACACATATAAAAAGTGCATGCGGTGTCAAGTACCCACTCATCATTGGTCTCAGCACATCCAGCAATAATGACAAGAGCATCATCGGAACTATCATCACGAGCAACATTAGCAGAATTTTCACCTTGTTTGTAACCTTTCCTCTTTTCTTTATTCTACAACTTGAAACACTATGAGATGTCATGCCCATCTCTCTTGCAATACCTGCAATACTTCTTGTCTCTGGATTGCGACCGGCCCCTGTAGCCGTTCTTACTTTTGTCTCTGTTTCCATTATGTGAGTTCTTCTCCTTTGTCCTGCCACGAACAGATAATCCCTCGGCTTGGGATGAACTTGAACCATCATGAGACACCATTAATTTCATCTTCTCCTTAGAGTTCAAAGCTTCATAAACTTCATTAAGTGTGAGAGTATCACGACTGTATAATATGGTGTCTCTAAAATTGGTATAAGAACTTGGCAGTGAACAAAGTAACATTAAAGCAGTATCTTCCTCTTCATACTTAACCTCCATTGTAGCTAGATCGAATATAATCTCCTTAAATTCTGAAATATGATTCAAAACATTACATCCCTCGGGTAAGCTGTGCAGGAATAATTTTTGCTTCAGATGCATCTTGCTGGTGAGATCTTTAGTCGTGCAAATCGCTTCCAGCTTTAACCATAGAGCGGCGACAATTTTCTCGCTCAAAACTTCCTGCAAAATATTATTATGCAAATGGAGTTGAATTTGTGACAAAGCCTTACAATCAATTCTTTTCTTCTCATCAATCCAGTCCTCAATTCGGTTCTTCCCAAAACTATCCAGTGCTTCATCATAGTCAGACTGTGTCAACAACGCCCACATCTTGACTTGCCATAGAGTAAACTTGTGTCACGGTCCAGCAGCGGAAGATCGTACTTCATGGATGCCATGAGTTGATAAATCTATGTACACAAAATAGTACAAGCCGGTAGAAAAATCCTTGATAGAATTAATTTGCGGAGCAAAGAATAAAAAAAGATAGCACCTGATAGCTCTTCATGTGGACGTAGCAATCAGATGAGAAAATAAATCTGATCTACTACTCCCTCCATCCGGATTTATTAGGCCTCTCAGCATCACAAGCATGTCCCCTTTTATAAGGCCCCACGTTGGAAAGGTCCATGCATGCAACCATTTCGTTGGTTGTATTGAAAGCTATTGTTGTTGGTGCCATGGCTGAAAAGTTAATGCACTTCATGTGTGCTTTTTCATTGGCTGCATGCATGTGAGAGAGTGCATTGGGAGTGGAATGGAAGAATTAATGTGAACAAATTACTATGTGCCTTGGTCTAAAAGAAATTGTCTTTAGGCCTAATAAACCCGGACGGAGGGAGTAGTACTCAACAGTACTAGCCTTCACGTGAGTGGATGGATATCTCTACGGTACTGTAGTAGTACTAGAACTCCGATCTGATGCTTGACACGAGTAGTATTAGGGCTGCCTCAGGACTTGATGTTGTACTTCCTCCGTTTCTTTTAGTCTGCATATAAGATTTGGTCAAAGTCAAGCGATGCAAAGTTTGACCAAATATATATCAAAAGATATCAACATCTACAATACTAAACCTATATGTTATGAAAATTGATATCATGATGCATATAGTAATACTGATTTCATATTATAAATGTTGATATTTTATTCTATAAAGTTAGTCAAAGTTTATGAAGTTTGACTTTCACCAAATCTTATATGCAGGCTAAAAAGAAACGGAGGGAATACGTAGAGCAGCAGCGGATCTCGGCGGCTTGCGTGATGGGCGCCGTACAAACGGTCGGTCTTTGCGCGAGGATGTGACGTCTGACCAGATCCTTTGCTCCCGAAGCCTCGGCCGTGATGCGCTAGTGCAGCAGATTATCACGTGCACAGGAGACGGCCGACACGGCGACTTGATATTTGACGGCTGTGGGTAGCGGAAGCCTCGGTGGACTACTCGATTAGTAAATGGATCAGCAGCAAAAAATTCTATCGGTCTCGGCGACTTGCGGCTGCAGCGGCTCGTATAGCAGCTCACACCGGAAACAGTCTCCGATCCGGAGATCGCAGGACGGCGGCGGTGCGCACGGCCAAACCCTAATCTCTTGTCTCAATTCTTGTATTCATAAACTTGGTTCTGTATATCATTTGTTAGATAATAACAAGAATAAACAAGATATGAGAGACACGGATTTTCACGTGAAAACCCTTGCGGGAGAAAACCACGGACGCACGAAGGCGCAATCATTATGAGGAGGAGTATTATAAGTACGAGACGACATGCCGTCTTTATGTGCGACTACATGAGGTATATAAGAGGGCAATACATGAGAGTCTTTGGAGGACAAGTAAACGAGTTGTACTCGTACGCATCGGTACCAACACAAAGGCCCATATCGTTTGTACTACGTGTAGTTCAATACGGTATAGTTTGGATCACAATTTAACACTGGTGACATTAACGAGATGGTGGCGGTGATTGCATTGGAATAAGGTATCTCCAGTCTCTCCCTACCTCGACAACGTACGACCCAACACCGGTGTAGGGCCTGTGAAGGTAGGTGTTGTAAGAGCATCTCCAGCCGTTCGGCCCCCCAGGACGCATAAAAATCGTCCCCTGGGGGCGAGCTGGCGATGCAATCGGCGCTGGGGGCGGTTTCGCGCCCAGTCATCGGCCCCAGCTCGCCCCCAGGCGCCGAAATTGACCCATTTTTCAGCCCCATTTCGGCGAATAAAGGGCCCATATGGACGACAATAGGCCTATATTCGGTGTGGTTCGCCGTTGTTCGGCCTTCAATTATGCACATAAATTTTTTTATCACATATTTCATCACAAAAATATCAAATACTTCAACAAAATAGTACAACAACAAATAGTTCAATACAAATTATATAGTTCAACAAATAAAAACTCATATTTCATCACACGTCGCGCCCGGCGTCGCCCTTGAGCCTCCATAGATGCTCTATCAGATCTTGCTGCAGTTGATGATGCACCTGTGGGTCTCGGATCTCCTGACGCATACTGAGATAGGCAGTCCAGGTTGCCGGTAGCTGGTGATCAACTTCGGTTAGAGGACCCTGCCTGTAGTATGGTTCAGTGTTAAACACTTGGTCTTCTTGCTCGCTCTCGATGATCATCTTGTGCAAGATGACACAGCAAGTCATAATCTCCCACATTTAATCTTTCGACCAGGTCTGAGCGGGGTACCGGACAACAGCAAATCGAGATTGGAGCACACCAAATTCCCGCTCGACATCCTTCCTGCAAGCCTCCTGAACCTTCGCAAACCAGGCGTTCTTGCCTCCTGGCACATGGTTTGAGATCGTCTTCACAAATGTCGACCATCTCGGATAGATGCCATCAGCTAGATAGTACCCCTTGTTGTAGTGCCGCCCATTGATCTCGAAGTTCACCGGAGGAGAATGACCTTCAACAAGCTTGGCAAAGACAGGAGAGCACTGCAGCACGTTGATGTCATTGTGAGTTCCTGGCATACCAAAGAAGGTGTGCCAAATCCAGAGGTCCTGTGTGGCCACCGCCTCAAGCACCACACTGCAACCGCCTTTGTACATCCCCTGCCAAGCAAATGGGCAATTCTTCCATTTCCAATGCATGCAATCGATGCTTCCAAGCATCCCAGGAAATCCTCTTGCTACATTCTATGCTAGGATCCGAGCAGTGTCTTCCGCATTGGGTGTTCTCAAGTATTGTGGTCCAAACACTGCCACCACTGCCCGACAGAACTTGTAGAACCACTCTATGCTGGTGGACTCGGCCATGCGCCCATAGTCGTCGAGTGAATCACCGGAGCTCCATATGCAAGCATCCTCATCGCTGTCGTGCACTTCTGGATGGAGGTGAATCCAAGAGCGCCGGTGCAATCCATCTTGCACTTGAATTAGTTGTCGAACTCCCGAATGGAATTCACAATCCCGAGGAAGAGCTTTCGGCTCATCCGATAACGGCGCCGAAATGTTTTCTCACCGTGAAGTGGAGCATCGGCGAAGTAGTCGGAGTAGAGCATGCAGTAGCCTTCGAGACGATGCCGGTTCTTTGCTTTCACCCGCCCAGGCGCCGAGCCACCTCGCCGCGGCTTTTCATTGCTCGCCAGCAGCTGGGCGAGGGCGGCGAGCACCATGAGATGCTCTTCTTCCTGGACGTCGGCCTCGGCTTCCTCCTCCAGCAGCTCAGCGAGCGCTTCCTCGTCATCCGAGTCCATCGCCGAGGCAGGCAAATTGCCGAACACCTTGCGCTCGGTGGGCGTGTACCCGCCGCTAAACCGTGCCTCCGCGGCCGGAAACGCCCAGCTGCTGTTGGAGGGCCTGCCGCGGTGAAGCGCTGCTATTTTTCCGGCGGAGAATGGCTATCTAGCGGTGTAGGGCGGTGGGCGGCGCCGGGATATAGCTACTGGTGTCCGAGGGCGCGGGGGGTGGGAGGCGAGTCGGGGAAGAAAACCTTGACTTTTCCCCTGACGGTGTGGACCAGCCACGCTTTTCCCTTGCGCCGGAGCCCCCAATTGCTCCCCAGTGCGGCTGGTTCGGCCTGTGACCGCTGGACGGAAAAAAGGGCCGAACCGGCGATTTTCGGCGTCCTAGGGGCACGACTGGGGCGTTTTTTCCGCGCTAGCGCCGAAAAAGTGGCCTGGGGAGGCCTGTTGGGGGCACGGCTGGAGATGCTCTAAGATCGGTCGGCTCTATTAGGATTTTGGCAGTTAGTCTGTCACTCGAGGCTCTAGGGGGTTAGGTGGTTGGACCTTGGTGCCACGACTTCGACATCTTCTGATTTTTATGTCGACATGGACTAATGTCTCCAACCCTTTGGACCGGTGGTTAGAAGGAAATCTGCCAAGAGGCAGAAAAAAATCCCCCCAAAAGGAGAGAAATCAATCTGTATGAAAGATCGAAGCTTATCACGCAAAGTAGCTACAACCCAGATCGGTGGAAAAATTGAAGAAAATGGGAAGGGTAAAGGTGACGAACCTCGGCGGAGAATGAAATCCGCTCAGAGGCCGGAAAAAAAAATCCCCAAAAAGGGAGAGAAATCATTCTATACGAAAGATCGGAGCTTAATTACCTTATTTGAATTAGCGTACAACTCGCAGTATGTCTCCCAAACCCATTCATAAGACCGCAGTCCCATCCATTGTCGACCGGCCCAATCGTGAATCGTGTAGAGCAAGAAAAGGCGGAGAGCTCGCTACTGCCGTCGATGGACGACCACTATGGGACGCTGGGGCTTGCGCGCGACGCCAGCAAGGCCGACGTTAAGAACGCCTTCTTCCGCCTCGCCCACCGGTACCACCCTGACCACCACGCCCACGCCGGCGCCGCCTCTAGAGCCGAAGCCGCGGCCCGCTTCCGCTAGACCAAAGAAGCGTACGACGTCCTCTCCGATGAACGCCGCCGCGCCGATTACGATTGCTCATTCCACTCCTCCTCCTCGAGTTCGAGTGGCTGCGGGCACCAGGGACACGGCGGGAACTCTTCCTCCTCGACATCGTCAGGCTCGTCGTCCTCCTCGTTGTCTTCAAACGGGAAGAAGCGCCCGGCTGGCACCTCAGGCTCGTCCTCCTCCTCGTCTTCGAGTGGCCACAAGAAAGGTGACACCTCAGGATCATCCTCCTCCTCCTCGTCTTCAAGTGACCACGGGAACCGGCGCCGATGTGGCACCTCAGGCTCCACCTCCTCCTCCTCCTCCTCATCTTCTAAGAACCGTCGCGGACGCAGGGGCGCCACCTCCTCGGCTTCGACTGCGCAAGGTTTTCTTCGTCCGAGAGGAGTTAATTGCACGTTGGTACCACACTTGCACACGTTGTGACGAGTCAGTACCGTTGCTCGTGCATGTCGCAGTTCAGTACCACTATTCGGCCTAACCGTTACAAAATGGGCTGATAGACGTATAAGTGTGTATTGACCATGTATCTGACAGACTGGGCCCACCAGTCAGGTGACACGGTGGCCAATCGGCGCGTGCCCGATGATCTGACTAGGACGAGGCTGGTGCGGTGGTCTAAGCGGTCTCGGTCGGATCTTTTGTCGGTCGGTCCTCACTCTCCCTCGAGCTCAGTCTCGCTCTCCCTTCTCTCTTTGATTCGCCGCCGCCACCACCTCAACCGGCTCGCCATCGCACCATGGAGGACGAGAGCAGCCAGGACTCCAACGTTCAATACATGAACCTCTCCGACGACGAAGCCATGCATTACCGGGTGAGTTGTTGAGCTAGGGTTAGGGTTAGGTTTCTCTGATTTGGGGATTTGATTTGATTTGGGGATTGTCTCTTCCTTTTGCTCCTCTAGATCCCTGCTAGCATTGAAGACCAAGACTACAGTGGCATTGAGACAACACCCATCGTTCTTTGCCATCAGCATGGTGTGGCGGCTGAGAGGCGTGTAGCATTTGAAGCATTTAACACGGGCAGGAGGTTCTTAGTGTGTCCTAAGAGTGTAAGATTCTATACAAATCTCTTTGTTAATAGTATTGTTTAGTCTAGCCATGTGCATAGAATTGTGGAGTGCATAGATATCATGTTGTTTAATCTAGCCATGTGCTGATGCACAATGTTTAATCAGTATTGTTGTTTAATTGGGTAGCTGTGATGGTCATTTTGTAGCCATTTTGTACTACTGATGCTAATCATTGGATTAGAAAATGTGTTGATTTGGCCAGTAATTTTATAATTGGTCAACAGCTTAGTTTGTAGTGCAGATCATTGTTTAGTTCACAAGTTGCCAATTATTTCATTGTTTAATGTCATAGAGATTCAGTGAGTGTTTAGTGTCATAGAGATTCGGTGAGTGTTTAGTGTCATAGAGATTGTTTAATGTCAGAAGCTCAAAATCCAGTGAGTGTTTAGTGTCAGAGGTTCATTCTTTAATTGGCTAGATTATTAAATCCTGAACCTCTCAAAGATGCTTAAAGTTGATGCTTAAAGTTCATTATTTAATTGAGTGGCAAATGCTTAAAGTTGATTTGATTTGTATTTCATTGTTTAAAGTTAGATACTCAAAGTTCAGTTATTATTTAAAGCCAGTTGCTCAAAGTTTATTGCTTCAATAATTACCTAGGATAACCTGGAGTGGCTATGTTTGTTTATATTGCAGGAAGATGACAACTGTGGTATTGTTCTCTGGGTTGACCCAGAGTGGCCTCCTACTTTGCAGAATGCCTTGTTGAAGCTATGGGAAATGTATCATGACAGCAAGAGTGATAGGAGGAAGGATAACCTGGAGAGTTCACTCTCTATTCACCATTTGACTGAAGAAAAAAACAATCTAGAGGCCAACTATGACAAATTGGTTGAAGATGTGCACCAACTGTTCAATGTTCAAGAGGATAGGATGGTAGATTTCAGTCATTTGTAGGCTAAGATGCAGAATGTGCATGTTGCTGATTCAGTTGTATCTGACATGAAGACAGAGATGGAGAAGAAAGGTGCAGAGATCTTCAAGCTGCAGGAGAAGTATAAAGTACTGATGAACCTGACACAATCTCAAGGCACTTGCATCAGGAACCTGAAGTTCAATCATCTAAAAGAGAAGGAAGTGCTTAGTACATCCATCAGGAACCTCAAATTCCAGGTTGATGAACTCAAAAAATCTGAGGAAAAGCTCACCCAGGAGAACACCCAGCTGGTCCTTCACATGGGTGATCTCAAGAAGGGGCATGACAAGCTCACAGCAAGGAGGGATCAGCTAAAGATTCAGATTGCTGAACTGTTGAAGTTAGAGGAGAAGAACAAGCAGAAATTGAAGGGCATCCTGGACATCTTGTCAGAATGAAGATGTAGAGGAAGAGCAAGAGCAAGATCCAGATCAACATGAAGAAGAAGAATGCTTGCTTTGCTGACCTTTTGTGAAGTATGGTGTTGTTGTGAACTAAGTTATGTACTATGGATGTGTAGTTGTGAACTAAGTTGGAACTATGTTGTTGCTTTAAGTTGTGACATAAGTTGAACTCTAGTATGTTGTGTAAGAATCTATTAATTATGTTGAATGAAGCTATCCTTTATGATTTGAGTTGCTTGTCTACTTAGTTGATATGTTACATGATTTAAGTTGTTGTCATAGTTGCTGTCATAGTGGTTACTCTAAGCCATAGTTGCTGTCATAGTGGCTGCCATTTAGGCTCCGTCAACGTCGAGAACCCCCTAAACCATAGTGGTTAGCCATTTAGGCTCCGTCGACGTCGAGAACCCCCTAAACCATAGTGGTTAGCCATTTAGGCTCCATCAACATCGAGAATCCCCTAAACCATAGTGGTTAGCCATTTAGGCTCCGTCGACATCGAGAACCCCCTAAACCATAGTGGTTAGCCATTTAGGCTCCGTCGACGTCGAGAACCCCCTAAACCATAGTGGTTAGCCATTTAGGCTCCGTCAACATCGAGAACCCCCTAAACCATAGTGGTTAGCCATTTAGGCTCCGTCGACGTCGAGAACCCCCTAAACCATAGTGGTTAGCCATTTAGGCTCCATCAACATCGAGAACCCCCTAAACCATAGTGGTTAGCCATTTAGGCTCCGTCGACATCGAGAACCCCTAAACCCCTAAACTCATCACATCATATCAAACCTAGTACACATCACATCATAACAAACTTAGTAATCATCACTTCATAACAAACATAGTAATCATCACATCATAAAAAACCTAGTACTCATCACATCATAACAAACTTAGTTCACATAACTTCATAACAAACTTAGTAGTCATCACTTCATAACATTGTTCACAAACATAACCCAGATGCACACATAACATAGTTCAAAATGTGATGCACATGACCAAGATGAACACAAACTTAGTTCATATAACTTAGTACTCATCAAACTGGTTTCAAGTAGCATAACCCAGATGCACCCTCATGACAATCAGTTCCTTCCTCCCCTACTGGCATTAAAAAAGGACATCCATCCAGAATGATTTATTGGGTCATCAGATGCACCGGAAGTTGAAGCTCCAGAGGCAGATCTTGGAGCAAAGAATGGCCTTTGGTCTCTTGCAGAAGCAGATCTAGCCCCAGATGCCCTTGCAGTAGAAGATCTAGCCCTAGATGTCCTTGCAGAAGCAGATCTACCACCAGATGCAGGTGCGGGTTGTGATCTTGCAGGTGGAGTAGCCTCATGAGCATTCCTTGATCTTGCAGGTGCCTTGCAAACAAAAAGAAACATGTTAGTAAGTCAAACATGGTATTTACTAAAAATACAGTACAAGAAACCATAGAACTAATTAAAAAGGGATTACCACATGCTTGTGTTTCCTCATAGCCAGCTCTGGTTTCAGTTGAACCTTGCAGTTGGTGTACCTGTGTCCTTGAAGTCCACAATTACTACATGTTATAGTGGCCATTCTAGAACTGTCCTTTGGCCTTGGAACTTCAAACCTGCCCTTTATCCTCTTCTCTTTTTTCCTTCCTCTCTTCACATGAAAATCAGGTGGATCTATGTCTGGGCTAGCTGTCTTTGTCCAGTCATGTTCACCAGGGACAGGATATATCATAGGCTCATAGGATGCTATGTAAAAAGGTTTTTTTGAAGAATATAGAAACATAGTCCTCTGGAAACCTTTTTGCCTTGTTAATGGCAGATACAGCATGGTTGTATGGTATGCCAGACAGGTCCCACTTTCTACAACCACATGTATGCATGTCCAAGTTGACTGGATGTGTTTGCTGCCCACTGGTCACTTGCCATAGATTTACACCTGCTTGAATGGGTTTGCAGTACCTGGCCCTTTCCTTTTCCACCTCTAGCTTCTCAGCATAATGGGGTGTGATCTCCCACATAGCTGCCTTTCCTCTCTCTCTATTCCTATGCCACCTCACCATCTGTTTGTCCTTAATACCATCAACCATAGTCCTAATAGGTTTTTTCCCGAAATCTAAGATGTACTTGTTGAACACCTCTGACAGGTTGTTAACAACCAAGTCTGTCTTACAGTTGGTGTCAAAAGCATGCCTAGCCCAATGTTGTTTGGGTATTCCACTCAGCCACTTCCAAGCTTCCTCACTCTCATTTTTGAGATCATTCATTGCAATGTTAAACTTGTACTAGTTATAAGCATAACTGGCATTATCCATGCATTTCTTTAGATCTTCCCCCCTAAAGCCAGCATTTTGGAAATTTGCATATAGGTGTCTAAGGCAAAATCTTTGATGGCAGTTTGGAAATACTTGATTTATTGCATTTAGTAGCCCCTGTTCACATAATATAACACTAAGCTACTGATTGTGTGCAGAAACTTATATGCAACATAACTTATATGCATAAAGATAAACAAGCACATGATGAAGCTACTATCTACAACATAACTTATATGCATAAATAAACAAGGAGATGCATACCTTCTGTCTATCAGACATGATAGTGTAAGGGCCAAATTTACCAACTTCTCCTCCTAGACATATCCTCAGTTGGTGTAGAAACCAACACCAGTTTGCTGTGTCCTCTTGTCCAACTATAGCAAATGCAAGTGGAAATATGTTGTTATTGCCATCTCTGCCAGTGGCTGCTAGGATTTGAGCACCAGTATTCAGCTTGATAAAGCACCCATTAACACCTACATTTAGATGCAAACAACAAACATGTATAAAGTTGTCATCTACAAGCAAATGTGGCATGAACATTGAGAAACATTCTAAATTAAAGCAAGGAAACATGTAACTAACCAATGAATGGCCTGCATGCATTGAGAAATCCCTCCCTGGCTCCATTTATGCAGAAGAACATCATAATGAAACCTTGGTCCTGGGTGTGGTATTTTTGTTGTAGCTTTTGGAGTTATTGTTGCAATCATAACTCTACTTCCAGGGTTTGTATCCATGATGGTTTGGGCATAGTCCCTCAGCCTGGGATACTGCTTCTTGTGCTCTCCTAATACAGCTTCCACATCAAGGTTTTTGGCCCTATAGGCCATGTGCCTGGGCACTTCAACACCATACTTCTCCTGGCAGTTGTCAATCATAGTAGCTATGCTAGTTGTTGGGTCAGACCTAAACAGTGACTCATATGTTTTAGCAAGCCACTTTGCACTAACCCTGGATGACTCTGTACTGCTTGGGCAAGTGTGCTGCAGCCTCATCTTTTTGATAGCAAATGTCTTTTCCCCTTTGATAACTGCAGCAACTATGAAGAACTGGCAGTGCTCTTGTTTGCAGCAGGCAATGATCCTTTTGTCTGAGTTTCTGTGGTACCTGAAATTTCTGCACTGTGTAATGTGTAGGCTCAACAATGCTTCTCTGAATTGCTGCTGATTCTTGAAGCACATATACATACATAACTGCTAATGTGGTTGCTCAAGATTTTCATTGTACCATATCCTAGGTTTCCTTTTCTTTGCCCTACTCTTCCTACCTTTTTGTAGGACAAATGCTGGTGCCTCATGTCCATCATCACTGTCAAACAGCAAGCCATGATCTTCTTCATCAGATGAAGGATTAAAATCTGGTTTCACCTCCTCTAAAACATTAGAGTGTGACCTAGTGGTGGGGCATCTCCTGACTGGCAGCTTCTGCCTCTTCTTTGCAGGTTCTGGTATGGCTGGTTTTTCTCTTTCAGTTGGAGCACTCCTTTCAGTTGCAACATTCACCTCCTCCTCCTCCTGCTCCTCCTCCTCAAATAGATCCTCAACATCAGTGTCACCCTCATAATGCAGCGGTGGTTCCTCTTCTGATTCTTCATCAGAATCTTCATCAGAATCTTCTTCCTCTGCCAGTCTCTTCCCCTCCATTATCTCTGTGTGTTCAGCTAAAATGTAGTTATCAGTGTCAGTTGCACCCTCAGAGTCAGAGTAACTCCTATATCCCTCCTCAAATAATTCCTCTTCCTCCAACACAGCTTTCAGCTTCCCCCTGACATTTCTACTCTCTTGTGTGCACATACCAGTAGGTTGTGTAGGATGAACTGTACTACTGATGCTGCACTGACTCTGAAAAACTACACCATGATCATCAACAGCAAGCACAGCAGGCTCACTGAGATCATAAACAACAGGTGGTTCATATAAAACAGCAGCTAATTCATTTGGTCTCTGATGGATGTTACCATCACTAACTAATCCTGACTCTGAACTGACAGGTGCTGTTGCCCTAGCTAACAAATTCAGAACTAATGAATCCTCATATTGCTTCTTTAGTTCTTGCAATTTGATGTTAGTGTCAATCAGATCTAGTCCATGCTCTCTCTCAACTCCTGCTGTAGCTGTATTTCTCATGTGATATAGTTCATCATCAAAATTATATCCTACTACTGTCAACAGTGCATACAAGTTCAGAAACATGACATCTGAGCTACAAATCTTCCTATCCAAATTATGCCCTGCATCAAAGTGAATCCTAACATCCCATATAGCATCATCTAACCTACAAGTCACGGCAAAATTGAAAAAAATTCAGTGCTTTAAGAACACTAACCCTAGCCCTATGATATGAACAGACAAAATTAAAAACGAGGGACTTACAACACTCCATCCGCTCCACTGGTCCAGTGATGGCTTGTGGTTGGGTTGGCCAACCACATCTCAGCGAGCCGCAACTGTTGCTCCATGGACAGGGGCGCCTCCTCCTCCTCTTCCTCGTCGTCGGTGGAGTTGGACGACCTGGAGCAGTCCAGCCCCACGTGGTCATCGCTCCCCAGGCCGGGAAGGTCGCCGTAGCTGCCCACGACACCGCCGCCGCCGGGGGTCGCCGCAGCCATCGCCTGAGAGAGGAGATGGAGAGGGGAGAAAAAGGATAGGGTTCGTCTGGTTCGTCGGGTGGGATCCGGCTCGGTTCGACCGCACCAGCCTCGTCCTAGTCAGCGCATCGGGCACACGCCGATTTGCCACCATGTCGCCTGACGGGTGGGCCCGGTCTGTCAGATACATGGTCAATACACACTTATACGTCTGTCAGCCCATTTTGTAACGGTTAGGCCGAATAGTGGTACTGAACTGCGACATGCACGAGCAACGGTACTGACTCGTCACAACATGCGCAAGTGTGGTATCTCCTTGCAATTAACTCGTCCGAGAGCCGTGGTAGCTGTTTTAGTCCTCCGCTTTTCTCTGTTTATGTCACGGAAAGATAAGCGCGACTCTGATAATAAATAAATAAGAATAGTTACATGCAACGCGATACTTGTTCACGTGCATGGATTGTTACTTATTCTCTGTTACTAGATCATGATGGTGCGCCTTGCCGCGCCCGTCTATTTCTACAGTTGACCGGTAGGAAGTATTGTAAATATATGGAGACACGTAAATATGTAAAGGTGCAAAACATTCAAAATAATTAGCATAAACTAATCCATATGTTGGTCAATAATTGATAATTGGCGAAAATCAAAGTACGTATCGCGATGCATGTGTGTCTCATTGAAAGAATGATAGAAATATGTGAGAATATAAGAATTTGGACAGTCCAGATATTTAATAAAATATGAATTGTTAACACTACACTTGGATACCAAATTCAGATATAGAAATCAGACAGCAAAAGACGAATTATAACAATAGTAATTTTGAAGAGGGACATTAAGCATATGGAGATTCATCTCCTAGTTGTAGGAGTGGAATTAATTTTTAAGAGTCAAGTGTGATGAAATACATGAAAAGATATATAGTGAAAATTGGATGTCATTCTTCCCGATATCAACTCGCTAGGAGGATCTTACGAAGAAATAGTTTTATGTACCTTGCTTCCCTTTGAATCTTTGTGTAGTCTACCAGCAAATCATCTCCAATCGCAGATTATGCATTAGTTAGTGGATTTAATCTCCAAACAATGCCATTCATTCTCAACATAGATAGCTCAACTTCAGATGATATTACCACCAAGCTTAATAATATATTAATGTCTCAAACCGGGCGCATGTACTTACAAACAGTACTGAGGTTAATGAATGGGCACAACTTATCTATACTCACACAAATGGTTCTTTTAGAGTCCTTGGGAAGAGAATATACAAAAAGAATAATGGAACAGAACAAACTATTCTTTTGTTACTGTGTCTCCTCGTTAGAAGGAAAGGTTTCAGATATGTATCAATGAGATGAGTAATTATACAACTAAGATTCATGAAATAAAAAATATGAGAAAATATGAGATTGCACGTTTTCAGAGATATATACCTCAGTTTAACAGGGTAGGCAAAGTTCATTGCAATTAGTTATAGAATGTTCAACTATATCGCTTGGTCAAGAAAAGCAATCTAACTTGATGTTTTGAAGCTCTCAATTATTGGACATTATCATTAGTGAATAATAACACAACAAAATTACAAAGTGAAAGTCGGCACAGCCGACAGGGAAAAAGTCATGTGCTCATCTCCATACCTGTACCTGTACGCTGAACAATCTATTAAAAATGCTTTCTGGTTTTTCTTCAGAGGATGTGCCACTCCTGATCAACAAAACATTGATTTTGGTGGTGCATAAGTTATCTCACCTTAGAGCATATGCGCTGCTGATAGGTCTAAAAATAAATAGATGTTTTTCCTCTCCCTCCATGGTGTTGCAGCACCTTCATGAAACATCAAGGAAGGCCTACAACACCAGCAGTAGCAGGCTAGCAGCTACATACGGTGCATATTTCACTTCAATGCTACCAGTATACATTCCAAAAGGCCAGTGGATAAAGAAAATGTGGAAAATATGCAATCAACTCTTAATGTTTAGATCTGTAAATATGAGTGGCACCAAAGCTAGCTATGATCAAAGCAGCTTGAGGAACATGTGTCAGCCAGAACACTGAATATGTTGCATATATCAGACCTAGCACAAGGCAGAATACCTCGTCGATGCAGCGCCCAACCCTTGGCGCTAGGAGCATGGCTTAGGAGTCAGGCTCCTTGATGCTGCCGCTTGAGGAGAAGCCACTGCCCATCTCACTGGCATAGCCGCTTCTTCTAGGGCAGGCCGGCCAGGTGTCGGGTTCTCGTTCTACTTGGCAAAGAGCAGTGTAGGTACAATATGTGATTATTTTGGAAGTAAAATCCTATAGCGTAAATGTGATTATTTTGGGTGTAATGACTTGAATCATTTCATGGGTGCAAATGATAATTCTCCCTCATCTACTTTAGTTTCTTACTCCACTTTCTTTCTGATTGTACATCTAAGGTGAACGCAAATCAGATTGTTGATCTAAAAAAAACACAAATCAGATATTTTTTTTAAGAAATGCTATGAATAAACAGAGGAGGGAAGCATCCATCCTCATGGTTACTACTCTCCAGGCAGCGGGAGGCTGCTGCTGGTTCTCAGAGCTGCCCGGCTCGTGTTATTACTTCAGTGCTTCTCGTCACGCCTTATGGCCTTCTGCTCGAGGAGTCTAGTGAGGCCTCGAGCTGGACGATGTCGAGGCGTGTCAACTCAGTCGGGAACTCGAAATAGCCTGCACCTCCAACAAGGATGAGTTACGACCTCTGCCAATTATCCCTACCATCTGTTCCAGATGTAAAATAAATGAGCATACGTTGCAGAAAAAGGATTTCACATCTGAGAAGGAGGCTCACCAAGAATGAAACAATCCTAAGCCAGTTCACCCTGCAAGCGAGGAAGAGGAGGTCTGACGGGCTGCCGGCGGCGTATGAGAGTGCCCGTGGCCGTCGTGCAGCCAGAATTAACCTAAGCCAGTGTCATGTTCAACTTTGAGAGCCAGTCTTCTTTTATCCATATTCAACTCTTGCTTGTCACATATTCATCTCCTGTTGGGCAAGCTTATGTGCTGATGTTACATTTTGCAGGATTTTCATGTTTGTGCTTTCGAGAGGTTCCTTGATTCGGCATCATCTTGGAAGCTGTTACTTTTCAGAGAACACCGGAAACCATATCCTTCTTTTTTTTCCTGTTGGCCATGCTATGACGCTTTACATTCAATTTTCTTTCTGTCTCCAAAAGATTTCTGGCATTAATTCAGCAAATTGCCTCGAAGGTACTTAGGAAATAATCATCTTCATATTTGAGGTGTTGTAGTTTCGAACACACATACTTATTAGATATTGGTACCATCTAAATTATAAAAGATATTTATACTATTTTTCTATTAAAATGGACGAGCGCGGCAATGCAGCGAGTTACGAGGCTCCACAGCGCCCTGCAGTCGCTGGCCGTCGGATGCTTCCATCGTACGTCCCCTGTGCATCTTCGTTTTTCAGTTGGGCCGCTGCTCCGCAGAACTATTCAGGCTTGTTGCGGTTGATCGGGCCTGGGCGGGTGCACTGGCCCATTACATGATTCACTTTGCCTATGCCTGCATCGTCTTCTCTCTGCTTGTCCTCCGCCTCCGCCGCCGCCGCCGCCACCGTTCTCCTCTCCTTCACCAACCCGAGATGGGAAAAAAGACGTGAAATAAAATTCCCACCATGACGTCTCCTCTACAATCCCCATGACCGGCGGGCAGCAAAGACGGAGAAAGGCAACGAGAGATAGATCCACCTGGCCGAGGAGGTGTGGTGGACTGTCAAGGCACGCCAATGACCTCTCCATGGCCATTGAGTTGGAGGAAGACACTATACTTTGTTCTGGTTGGGCGCCCTGTGGACCAAATCTGATGCAAGATGTCATAGCCAGTGCTGAGGGCAGTGACACTAGCAATGGTGCAACAGGGCGGAGATAGTGTGGACTTGGTTCTCGCCGACCACAAATGGTGCTTTGCATAGATGGAGTAATGTGGAGCCCGCGTGGATCTGCCGCGTCCGGAGCTTTTCCCACGAACTTCCGCCACATCATTCTCACCTTAGGAGGACGTTGCACTCGTCAGCGGCGAGGCACCATGCTGGATCTGTTGCTGAGCTCATTTTGTTGGTTTTTCTGAACTTGGTTTAGGAATTTAATTCAGAATGTCCGCTCTGGCTGATGAACAACCACACGACAAATCAGTTGGCAAGCGGCGGCGGAGGAAGGGAACCATATGGGAAACCTGAGCAGCTAACACTCGGATTAAATTATATAATTGTAAGTTATATCTATCATCTCACGATTCAAGCAAATTCATATGAACACAATTATTCGAGTTGAGGCGTTGTTCCTGCACAATCAGGTGTGTTCGCTGTTGAGGGTTGAAATCTTGCCTTGTGCACTTTCTTCCAAGACCCTGTAACTGAAGTGAGGATTTAATTTTGCGCTAAATGCATACCCAAAGGACCATTACTTTCAACGTTGAGCAAGTAGCTAGAAACGATGACACTACAATATTTTTTCTCTTTCGGTGGCATGTGGTACTGGTTGCGGAACTGGCAGAAACTCAGTCTTCTACAAAGCTCAGGATAAAACAAGCAATTAACTATTGTTCTGTAGGTATATTGAGAAAATAATTATTTTTACAAAGTTGTAGTCACAAATTCATTTTAGAAAAATGACCTTTGGTTAGTAGTCTCACTGCAGCAGTTCCCATGGATCTATATCACGAGAATGGACACTTGAGAGACGCATATGACAGAGCCATATGCCTTACTAACGAACTTGATAGGGTAACCGATTACGAAGAACCATGCCTTCCACAAGTCTGTCCTGCCAGCTCTGGTTGCGTGGCACATCTGGAAAGAGCGAAATCAAAGGATTTTTGATAACACAACTTTGGATATTGCTGACCTTGTTACTTTGATTAGAGATGACTTCCTGACTGTAGGTCAGGCTTTTTGCGAGTAGACTTTTCTCTCTCTTATTTTCTCTGAATTCAGTACAGTATTTCCCTCATCTTTAATGAAAAGCAGAGTTCCTGCTGTTAACCGTCAAAAAGAAATACGCTTTGATGTTGTGCTATTAGCATTCAGTTTCTCATAGTATTTAATATTAGTACTTTCGGCTTATGACTATTCTGATTTGCACCTTAAATCACTAGGAATTAGTGTCAGCTTTTTCAGATGATTCTGGTTGATTCAAATTAACTGCTATGGCTTATGGCACATAGGAAACTTCGGTTAAGTTGCCACAACCTAGCCGTCTACTTGTTGGTTATCAATTGTTCTACATTCTCCGTCTTTCTTTCTCAACCGAACTTCATTTTCAGTTGTTCTTTTGCAAAGACGGACGGGCGCGGCAACGCGCGCTAATCTCATGATATGTATAGTTATGAGATTGGAACGCGATAAGAGTATTAGTGGCAATAGAAATATTACTCTTACCAATTTATGTTATGTAGATAATTCATATTGTTGGTAATTTATACAATTCCTTAGGGGTGATTGATATATATGTCTTAAATGTATCTATAGTTTGAAATTTTCATGTCATGTTCTTAGCGAACATGCAAAGTTGTGACCTTTTTTTAACACGCGAAGGGACCATAAGGTTCCCGAAACTACTGCATCTATCTGAAATGATAGTGCACTAATGAAGGACCCTGAAAGAAATAAACTTTACACATCCTCCCTTTTTGCAAATAGGACCTTAGAAGAAAAGGTAAAAGCAATTGAATCCTACCGTGTCAACCGCGCCGGAGCTAGGGCAGCCACCATCTCCGGCAGAAACCTTGCCATCTTAGGGCAAAGGTTAGAGGGCCTCACCACGGAGGTTGTAGAAATGCTTGCCGGAACCTTTTCGTTGATTGATCTTCCGTTCCGATGGCATAGGTTGATGTAGTGGAAGAAAATTGATCAGGGAACTCCACACAGCATACATCCCAGTGGCGGAGCTTGAGAAAAATTTAAGAGGGGGCCATGACTCAAGGAGAAACAATTAGTAGGCCAAGAGGGACTAATCACTCGTTGAAACACTAATTAGGCCTGGCATAGCCCCCCCTTGCTCTACACTAAGCTTCGCCAGTGATACATCCCCTCGGATCCTTGATCAAAAGAGCATCAAGAACCAAGATGGTGCTCACCCCTTACCCACCTCCTCGGCGGCAAAGAGGGAGCCTGCTCCTCCCAATCTAAGAGTCCGGTGAGCTTATTTAGGAAGCCTTAGCCAGATCCAGGCCAGACTGCCACCGTCCAAAGAAAAACTCATCTACAACCCTGTGATGGCATCCTCGCGGAGGAAAAATTCTTGGCCTTTTTCATCATACGTTGATCTGCGATCGATGTTCCCATGATCAGTGGCGAATCTTGCACAAAATTGAAGGGTAGGCTCAAAACATCAAGTTTCTAAGTCTACTGAGCAAATTCATTACAGTTTACATGTTAAACACCTCAGTATAATTCTCAAGTTGCATGTTTAGCTGAAATATGATTTTTGGAGGGTAGGTTTCAGCCTATTGAAGCCCCCCTAGTGGAATCGCCACTGCCCATGATGATGTGTGAGTGGAAAATACGGATTCAGATGAAATTGCGCGTTCTCGGAGTCTGCATAACTGTGTACAGGGAAAACATGATGTGGGTAATGTTTAAAAATACTGGTTCAAATCATCAGTATACGAGTCGTGCAAAAAGACTATCAAAAATCCTTTAATTTAGAGATGGCTTATGATTTTTTCCTCATCGAAAGACTTCATATAGCAGAAGATGGACATCGGAGGGCCACCAGGGGGCCCACGAGGTAGGGGCGCGCCTAGGGGGGTAGGGCGCGTCCCCACCCTCGTGGGCAGGGTGTGGCCCCCCTGGTGAACTTCTTGCGCTCGGTATTTTTTATATATTCTGAAAACGTCTTCCGTGAAGTTTCAAGACTTTTGGAGCTGTGCAGAATAGGTCTCTAATATTTGCTCCTTTTCCAGCCTAGAATCCCAGCTGCCGGCATTCTCCCTTTTTATGTAAACCTTGTAAAATAAGAGAGAATAGGCATAAGTATTGTGACATAATGTGTAATAACAACCCATAATGCAATAAATATCGATATAAAAGCATGATGCAAAATGGACGTATCAGGTGTGCTCAGGGGGACCTATTGCTGGTGGGAGAGGAAGGGGCAAGGTGCAAGGTGGAAGACGATGGAATAACAGGGTTAGCCGGGCGAGGGATATGGAAATTAGCTAAGTAAGTCAACTTGACCGATATGCTCTTATTGCCCAAATTTGGAGGGACCGTAAACACCCAATTAGATGTTTGATAAGGGGGGTTATCATATTGTGTCGCCTGATGGAAAGCTGGAGGGTTCTGTCGGGCCTAGAGGCAATCGTGGGTCACATGGTCCCATCCCTTGCAAGAGTGGCATTGAAGTTTGTTGTGGCAGTCAGACCGGAGGTGATCTATGAGAAGACATCAGGTTCAGTAAGACTTTCGGGGCCCATGCTCCTAGTTAGCAGGGCCCGAGCGGCTATTATTGAGATTTCAAACACCCGATGATCCTGCCTTCGAGTTAGTGAATCTTGAATTGCCATGATTGAGTTGATCATCATGATTTCCGCCTGAAGGATGATTGATTTGAATAGTAGGCTGATGAATTGGATCATGGAAGGTAATCTGCTAGGTGGTGTGGTTGTAATTCCTTGGTTCGGAAACATCTTGGGCATAAGATTTCTTTCGACCACGAACAATGTGCGTCCATTCATCCTCTTGCTCTTGCAGATAGAGCGCAAATTCCTTCTCCGAATCTGGACCTCCCTTCCCACAAAGTAAGAATCCAGGTTGAAAAGTTGGGACGAGATATTACCCCTGTTTACAATGGCAATACCTAATTCGTAAGAGGAAACTGGGAACTTGAGGGACCAATTTTGAAGGCGACTCACTTTGAAAAGGGAGGCACGACCACCAAAACATGAAAGCAGGATCGTACCTACAGAGTCATAGGACAATTTGATCTTGGATCTGGAGAATTCAGCAACCAAGAAGAATTGGCGAAGACCTTTTCCTTCCTGATAGTTTATCGGCGGGTTGAACTTCTCGTGGATCTTCCATTCGAATATATGCCTTGTCGAATTCCAGGTCTGCGAACAACATCTTGGGTGACGGCATCTAGCCTACGTCATTGGAGTGACATGATGTCGGTATGGTGGTCGCGGTGTCCACAATTGCTCTATTTTCTAGGCGTGAAACCAAAGGTTCAAAAAAAATTAGTGTGGGGTGGGGTAGGGGTATGTTGTTTTTGTCCTGTTGGAATTTAGAATACATGACATCCCAAGTCACGGGCATTTCTTATTCTTGCACCTAGCATCGTCACAGGGCATGTGGAGGTGTGTCTTTGGTAGATCGCACGGAATTCAGTCGATGCTAGTCTTCGATGGATCTGTTTGGATCCAATCTTTTTTCGTTTTCATTTTTGTGTTTTCAAGTTGGATCCTTCTGATCTACGCTTCTCTTCATAGGTGAGGGGTGTTGTTTTGATGCACTGTTTCTGTGGGATATTAGCATGACAATTTTCTGACTTTTTACTACAATACATTTCTCTTCATAGGTGACGGGTGTTGTTTTGGTGCACTGGTCCCGTGAATACTAGACCATGAAGGCGCGCGTTGCCGCGCCCGTTTATCCTCTAGAAAAATATAAACATTTGATAAAATTTTAATGATTTAAATTACAATGTTTCATTATAGGTGTTGAAGCATAACTCTCGACCATTGATTAGAACTGATCAACTAATCATGAATCCTCTGCTCACGTTTGTCTTATATTACAATCATCGGAATGGTCAAGAAATAGACATAACAAAAAATGTAGTGCAACATTTTAACTTCACCTTGTTTACTCTGGCACATAACAGAACTTTCTGAGAGTTCTTCGGTGGAATATCTCAATAGAATTAGTTATCTAAGATAAAATGGGCATGCTGGAGCCAAGCACAAATGGTATTCAAAATCAGGATCCTTACCAACATTCCAAGCTTCGAATACAAATTTTGACTTAAAAATAATTTAAAAGTTAAGAATTGTATATAACCTTCCCGCAAAAAAAGAATTATATATAACAACGAAAAAGTCTAGAAAGAAAGATCTGTCCTGTATAACATCTCTGTAGCAAGTGCCACCACAAATTAGTTTTCAGGATGCTTTAAAATGCTAGTTTCCTGAACTTCCTTGTGCGCATCTTCTGCAGTTGATATGCATGTACGTAAAATATATGCTATGCTAAGTAGGTATGATTAGGATAACCTAAGGTAAGTAACTGATTTGCATGCTTACAAATTGCTTGGGTAACATGCAAGAACGCCTACAAAGATTCGTGCTGCTGAAACTGCCTTGCTTTGCCAGTGTCCTCAGAGATTCAAGTATAATCTATCTTTACATACATCTAACAGAAGAGAAAGATGAAGGTATAGCTCAAAAGAAAGCCCTATCTCCTTAACATGGACGACATTGCTACATCAATTGTTTGGTTACAAATACTTTAGGCGTCATCACTGTAATTTTCACTTATTGGCAGAAAATGTCCCCCATGCGTAGTAAGCTGTGAACTGAAAATATCAGGTCAGAACTTCCTATAATTCAATGAGTACAAATTTGTTTACTTAATGTCCAGGGAAAACCTGCAACAAACAACTAGACATAAGCACAGAGTGGGAGTGGAGAAATAAAATCACCAAAGGAAAGAGCTCACCTGGCCTTGGGATTGTTTGCGCCGTGTTGATCAATGAGGAGCTGCGCTCCTCTTACCCCTGAGAGGTCGCTGTCCTCTTTCTCCTAGAGCTGCTGGCGGCAAGGTGACACTCAAGATGGTGGCATAATGGCACCCACATACACGTGTGGCCTTAATCCTCCAGTTGCTCATTCGTCACTGGTGGCGCGTGCTCTGGCCTGCAGCCACCATGGAAGAACTCTGCTGGCCACGACATGGGAAAGAAGAGACCTGCCGTGGGGGCTTGCGGAGGAAGAGTAGAAGGCGCGTACATGGCATCAATGCCGAGGCAGACAAGAAGTAGAAGCTCGCTGCCTAGACAGAAGACGGCGGCGGCGCAGCGCCGAGGAGGAGGGGACAGCTCGAGGACAGGTTTGAGACGTGGCCTGTTAGAGGGGCCTCATGGGCTTTCTACCAAATGGCCCGATTAGGGATAATTAGTGTAACTCGTTCCCCGGAGCAGCGGCCCAGAAAACGGTGCTTTCAGTAGTCCGCGTTCACGGACGAGCAAATCTCGTGCGACCGGTATCTTGTCTCTAAAATACACATACATACAGAGGGAGATAGACACTACAAATACACATGTTCAACAGGAATAACCCAGCTCCGTCGCGAGTTCATCACTTCGGTTGGCTCCTCGCCTAAGCTAGAATCCACACAAGAGATCTCCTACTTCAGAAAAATATCGTTAAGGTTGGCTAGGGTGGCTGCGAACTCTGCCATCCTCTCCTAAAATACATGTACAGAGGGGGACAGACACTACAGGTACACATGTTCAACAGGAATAACCCAACTCCATCGCGAGTTCATCACTTCGGTTGGCTCCTCGCGTAAGCTAAAGGATGGTAGACTTATCTCTACCTACGCGATCACCTCTGGTGCAATCCGACTGTCCAGGTAAGATCGACCGTGAAACTGCAGGTTAGAAGGAGAAGGCCTGCAGGTAGTTCTGCGGAGTAGCAGCCCTTTTTACGTAGGCCCGACCGGCCCTTCCGGCCTCACACAAGTGAAAGAGGCCCAATGAACTGTTGCACAAAGATGGAAAGATCTTGTTCGTTCGTAAGAGGATCCAATGGCTGACGTTCTAAAATCGCTGAGAGGGCTCGATGGTGGCTCTGTTATACTGTTTCTTAATACTCGCGGTAGCTGGCTGGACGCTGCACTCGCGTTCGTGGGATGGCACGAAGAAGAAGCGAATGCGGCGGCTCAGTGGGCAGCCGGAGAGTTGCTGTACCGGGGATGGCGTAACCACGAGCTAGATCGTCGAGAAAATTAGTGTTCAAAGTTATTTTTCACGTCATCGAGTCTCTTCGATAATCATCACATGTAATAGCCCTTCATTGTGTTCATTGATGTCCGTCACCACCTGCTTGCACTCCGATACTACCGGTATCGTTGGCGAGGAAAGATCATCTGCAAGAGCTAGTATAATATATATCATCCGAAGCGGACTAGGTGGACTCGGCGACACTGCCCTGTGAAATCAACCACACTCACCTACTTCCTCGGGATTGGTGCCACTATTTCCGAAATGTTTTGTTAAGTGTGAATACGATGGAGAGAGTTAATTCTGCCCGCCCCTGTTTTGTACTTTGCTGTTCGCAGTACACATTAAATGTCGAAGCATAGGTATCGACAATTTCATTCTACGCGCTGGTCTCGTATTCACACTTAACAAATCATTTCGGAAATAGTGGCACTAATCCCAAGGAAGTAGGTGAGCTTGGTTAATTTCAGAGGGCCGCGTCACCGAGTGCTCCTAGTTCGCTTCTGATAGCAAGAATGCAAGGAGCACATGACGACTATAACCATTGTAATCTCACCCATTCAATTGCTTCGGGATCTCAACCACTATATTAAGATCGTCCGTATTGGATGAATTTTGCCAGCTACAGTTATCCAACAGTTTCCGTGTCAAATGAAGCATAAGGTGCGTTCCTGTGCTGACATGTTGTGCAACAACCAGGAGTAACATTCGTTCAGAAACTGTCCTGCATGTTGTAGATCAAAAGTAAAGGAGATAAAGGAGAGACACAAATGATTCTCTTAGTCTATTGTAATGCGGGAGACCCACTTATATACAGGCTGAAGGGGTGTGTTGGGGAGACATCTCTTCCCCAACAGACACCTCCTGGGAGGCATCCCTCCCATACAATTGATCACATGTTTAATTTCTTAACAATGTTCATTGATCTCCGTCACCACCTGCTTGCACTCCGATACTACCGGTGTCGCTGGCGAGGAAAGATCATCTGCAAGAGCTAGTATAATATATATCGTCCGAAGCAGATTAGGTGCACTCGGCGACACAACCCTGCGAAATCAACCACACTCACCTACTTCCTCGGGATTGGTGCCACTACTTCCGAAATATTTTGTTAAGTGTGAATACGACGGAGAGTTAATTCTGCCCGCCCCTGTTTTGTACTTTGCTGTCCATGGTACACATTAAATGTCAAAGCACATGTATCGACAATTTTCATTTTACGCGCTGGTCTCATATTCACACTTAACATATCATTTCGGAAATAGTGGCACTGATCCCGAGGAAGTTGGTGGGCTTGGTTGATTTCAGAGGGCCGCGTCACCGAGTGCTCCTAGTTCGCTTCTGATACTCCCTCCTTCCATCTATATAAGGCCTAATGCGTTTTTCGAGGTTAACTTTGACCAAATGTTAGATCAATAATATATGACATGCAACTTACACAAAGCATATCGTCAAATTCATATATGAAAGAAGCTTTCAGTGATATAATTTTCACATTATGCATGTCATGTACTATTAATCTTGTCAATAGTCAAAGACGTTCTTAAAAAATGCATTAGGCCCTATATAGATGGAAGGAGGGAGTAGCAAAAATGCAAAGAGCACATGACGTCTATAACCACTGTAATCTTACCCATTCAATTGCTTTGGGATCTCAACCACTATATTAAGATCGCCTGTATTGGATGAATTTTGCCGGCTACAGTTATCAAACAGTTTCCGTATCAAATGAAGCATAAGGTGCGTTCTTGTTCTGACATGTTGTGCAGCATACATGCATCATTTTAACTCCATCGCGCAACAACCAGGAGTAACATTCGTTCAGAAACTGTCCCGCATGTGGTACCGGCAGTGACTTTGTTGACCTAACTATCCAAAGTATTAACGAAAGAGGAGTAATTTTCCTAAAGAAACTGCATGCATGCATGTGGGATCCTGAGGCTGGCCATAGTGAGGTAACATAAGTAGTATCATGCACTTGTGACTCACAAACATGCTTATGTGGCAGTTAATTAAAAAAGAGGGAGATGGTTATAGTAACATAGATAGATACCGTAACATAATAAATGTTATGCTACTATGTGTCATACATGGCAATAAATGAGACCATCTAGGATACTAATCTATATTACTATGCACTATGAATGTTGTATCATACACTAGTATTATATGCATGATACTAGTATATGATATTCCCCACTATGACCAGCCTAAAGGTAGAACTTTGATGCCTGTACGTAGGTCCACATCTAACACAACTCCATGTGCGTGTACATAATTTCCTACGAATTAGTATTGAAACTAGTAAATAAATCTGATAGTTTTTTCAACATATTTCATGTTCTTTTTTATCTTAGGTCACTAGTAGAAAAAGGGCCATTTGTCCCGGTTCATAAGGGTCATTTGTCCCGGTTGCTGAACCGGGACTAAAGGGTCGTTACTAAAGCCCCACACCTTTAGTCCCGGTTCTTACACGAACCAGGACAGATGGGCCTCCACGTGGCCGGTGAGGCGAGCCCAGGTAGGAGGTCCTTTGGTCCCGGTTGGTGGCACCAACCATAGACTAATAGGCATCCACGCGTCAGCAGCTCGCAGGAGCTGAGGTTTTTGTTTTTTTAAAGGGGTGGGTTTTAGGGGGTTAATTTAGGTGTTTCATATATTGTGTTAGTTAGCTAATTAATAGAGAGAAGTATCCTCTCTCATCTCCGTGCTTGGTCGATGCTACGTACTATACGTATAGAGGACTCGACACGCTAGCTAGTAAGCAAAAATGAAGGAAACAGAAGATCGTCATGAACATTTGCATACAGAGAGAAGTGATATCGACCTCTCCTTCTCCGAGAGATTGGTCGAACAACAAGTTTTCGTATATCTATCCGACGCTACTGGCTACATATATATAATATAAGATCTCTTACAATATAATCCCCTAATTATATATGAACTCAGGGCCCACATGGTATTCTTCGTCTTTATCGATCACGTGGTCAAGAAAGAATGCCGCCAATTCCTCTTGAATTGCTAGCATGCGATCTGGTGCTAGGAGTTCATCCCGCATCCGAAACATCTAATTTGAAGAAGGGGGTCAATACATATATATGAATGAATGAAACTCAACACAAATGATGGTAATAAAATAAAATTCTGAATAGTATTCCTTACGCACTTCATATTGTTTTTTAGTGTAGCCCCGCTCACAGGTCGTGTGGCGGATGGACTCGCAAACATAGTATCCACAGTAATTATTCCCGGCTTCCTGCCACAACCACTTTACAAGAAATAGAGGTCCATCAAACTGATAAGCAAGCATGCTAAATGGTATTGATGAAACTAGCGCTTGAAATCACTAGGAGATGCGCGGAACATGCTAGTAGTACTTACTTTCGGGTGTTTAAATTGTAGGTTCTTCGGTAGTCCCGGAGCTTTTGAGGTGAATTTTTTCCAAACCCTGCCAGACAAAGAAAACAATTATTTGATATCAGAAAGTGAACAAAGTTGCCGATATGGTGCGATAATGACCGATTTAACTTACTTCTCGAGCATTTGAGTCATGTTCGCATACTCCTAGGGATCTTTTCGCCTCGAGTCTAAGACGGTTACTAGTCCCTGCTCAAGCTTAATCTCTAGGCGAATATAGTGAAACCTGCGCATGCATGCATAACTCATCAATTACATTGCTATAACCTTGACTAATAAGGAAAACCGAATATGCACAAGAAAGTAACACTCACTTGAAGTTGTAAGGAAAGAGTATTATGGCTTTGTTTTGATTTAATACCAACGATCGTAGCAAGTGGGCCTCGGTATCTTTTTCCTGACTTTCAACCGAATATGCATCTATGATATTTGTGTTAATGAACCCAATATCACCGATTTGTCTTTTCTTCAATTCGGTGATCTTCAATCTGCATAATATAGTGAGGATAATTATAAATACTAGTCGTCAACCCGTGCGGACGCACGGGCTAGCAATATTAAAAGAAGGATGGTCATTGTTTCAAATAAACATGGAAAAAGAAATGATGGTTAGAATATATTTGGGATGACCTTTTGTTATTACTAAAAATAGCATGAGTTTCTTAAGCACATAATGTCGGAGGGCATTTTGTTTCATTGATGAGTTCATGGATCAATTTTTCTATGTGCACATGATTTTCCAATCTTGATATAGTCGTATAAAGGTGTAAAACCATGTGAAGTATGATAATAACATTGATCAAATGGATATTTAATATCTCACTAAAAATTGAATGTAAATTATTGATCAATACTAAGCAAAGAAAAATTATAACTCAAAGATACATCCATGGCAACATCAAATACTCATAACAAATTTAGTCATACAAAAGCAAATAAATCAGAATACATTGTCATATCTCTATTTTCAAGAAAACATGCAACCTGAAAGTATTCATTGTGCCCTGCTATATCCGCGCACTAACAACCACACCAACAGAGCAAGAACAATACCATGCAGAATAGGGAAAGTAATAGTTGAATAAATTTAGTGAAATAAGTTCTATGCAAAGATAACCGGAGAAAATGAGTGAAATACCAAAGTAATCTACTCGTCAAGATATAGAATAGTACAACTTAGTGCTACTTGAATATGGTACATCAAGGATTCCATAAAAGCTAACATCAGCTTCCTAATCACTTAGTATAGCAATCCTAATAAATTGAATTCCTCATATAGGGATTGAAATCACTTGGCAAAAAAAAGTTAACTGCCTTTCTGAAAATTGAAAAGATACAATACCGCCCGCTGTGCCGTAGAAATATATCTAATGAAAGTTTAGTTAGAATGCAATAGATGAACTTATTCAAATAGACCCCCACACACATGGCTGCGAGCGAGAAAACAACTAACTATAAACGTGTTGTCTGGCTCAATTTTGTAGGGACAAATGATTCTCCAGTTTAGTGTGTTAAACAACCAGGAGTATCAGTATAGCATTAATGAATTATTATTTTCCTGCAAATGAACATTTCATACTAAAAACTGAAAGCGCCTGTTTTGATATATTTCAACAAAAATGAAACACATATACATCCATGGGAAAATCACATCGTGTGATTGGCATAAAAGGGTACTGAAAATCGAAGATTTCTGACAAAATCAGTCGTACATTAGGAAATATAGCACAATACAATATCATATGTGTATTGCAGAGAATGGATGCAACCCCAAAATATTTGTGATGGCATGATATACCCCCGCATCAACAGAGTAAGATCAATACCAGATAGAAAAGGGCAAGTTACAGTTGAATAAATTAAGTGAAATAAGTTCTATGAAAAGACAACTTGAAAATATTTGTTAGTTAAGGAAGCTATCTAGCCCTCAAGATACAGAATATTACCACTTAGAGCAAGTTTCTAAACCTTAGTAAAATGAATCACTCTTATAGGGATTGAAATCAGCTGGTAACAAAAATCTATTTAATTACACTGTTCAAAATGAGTAAGATATACAATATCTATCACTATGTTGTACAACTATATCTAATGGCAGAGAGGTTAGAATAAGTGAACATGTTTTGATAGACCGCATGGCTGTGACTAAGACATAGAACTAACTATAAGCCCATGCAACATGAAAACAACGTTCGTTTCCTTTCTCCCTGTCCCATTTTCTGCTAGAAAATAATAATAACTTGATTGAAAAACAACATATGACAACATGTGAATTAGCTAAGGATACACATATTTTTCTTTGGTACATAAGAGACTGTTGTTAGTACATGCCACAATAAACTCCCTGTGCCTTTCATACAACATATATGGCATAATTGGGTGCTGATGATGTATAGAAAAAGACCATAGCTTAAAAAATATGGTCGTACCAAAGGTTAGATTTATTATCATATAAGATAAAAATAATCCGGTCCAAATCTTTCTAGCACGGGTTTGAGGAGAGAAAGGATAAAAGGAAGCCTGGAAATAAATGGATATGTATGATACTCGGTTGTTGTAAGAGCCAATAGTAGAAAACTTTTATGACTTGAACATCCACGACCTCACCATTGAGATCTTACCTGTCACCATATGATTTGATTGGCCATGCATCCATCGATCAAGGTAAAGTTGTTCTGTAAATCTCCTCTGTGTATGTACACATGATTGGACACGTATGGGTCAAATGCCCATGGTACATAACTGCAGATTTTTCTCTACCAAAAAATACTGATGCATCGACGCGGGCGACTCCAATGATCGGCTAGTGGTAGCTCATTGGTTAACTATTCTGGTGCCGCAACCTGTGTATACTGGAAAAAATTTGGAGGAAATAAGTAAATAATGTATAGTCCTTAAGTAGAAAAAAACTCATCCTCGAGTTATTTTCTCGTCCAAGGCTTGCACGATTACAATATTTGATTTGATCAAATTACATGATATGTATCATAAATTTCCTGAATACTTGCTTCTTATGTTGCACCAGATTGACTTATCAATTCAACATCATCAGTTTTGAAGGAAGTTTAACCTGAGACATGAAGGATTGCTGTGATGGCCACTATATAGGCACGTGAGGCAGGAAGGCCAGATTACATGAATCGATATGGATGCGCTGGTGGCCAAACCCTACAAAGGCATGTATAATGAGGGAGAGGGGATGTGAGAGATTTAGTTTACTTGAAGCATGTGACATATCAAGATCAAATTAGATGAAAAATTGTTGCGTTGATGCATGATCTTGGTGGATCAGCGCACCGGCCATATATGTAAATAATAGATTAAGAGAGAGAGAGAGAGATCACCAGCCCCACGCATCACGCACGAACCCTCCTCCCAGATCATCCATCAACACATAGAGCCGCATCCGTGACGCTGCCGCAGGGTGTCGCTGTGCTCGTCCACAGTGGCAGCCGACATAGCCATCGCTAGAAGCCATCACCCGTTCTTGATGTTCAACTACTCTGCAATTTGACACGACCTGTCAGTTTCCAATCTATGTTTCCTCGATCTGCGATTAAATAAAGTGATTAAAGGCAGTAATAGTAGGGTTGTACGTGGTAGATTGGAAGTAGATCACAGTTGATTTTCTCCTGAGTTGATGCTAATCGGAGCTACCTGAAGTAGTATTAGCTGGGCGTAGGGGATTAGTAGTGTCACAGATAGAGACAGAGAGAGAGAGAGAGAGTTACGTCCATGGTCTCCATTGAACAACAATCACATGGTAGAGCTATATGACTTAGAAGGAGATATAATCGTGAGAGTTTTATCCTTTTTGAAGATATATTTGAGAGGTTGTTACAGTTTTTTTAAAAGAGGTTGTTACAGTTTGTGGGAGAGACATAAGTACGTGAGCGCTTTTTTAAACTTGAGGGATTTCAACCGTGAGGGAAATATCCATGAGACTTCATAAGCCCGCCGTTTTGACCGCATTACAGCTTGAGGAATTTTTTATGCCCGTTTCAAAATGCAGTCAAAACGGCAGGCTTCACAGTTCCTAGCTAGTGGTTGAATCTTGGAAATTTTTCGATATTTCTCTGATTAAATAGATACTTATGTACGTAGAAATAATTTTTGGAAAAAAAGAGGAAACTATGAGGCAGCCACAGTTCAAATTTAACCCACTTCCTGCTGAATCGACAGTAATTTATCTTTTTCACCAGAGGTGGATCTAAACTTTTGACACCCAACCATTTTGTCAATTGTGCATTAAATATGGCCTAGTATTTTAGAAAATTGATTTGGCCCAATTTTGCAACAAATATATGGTAGGCCCTTCACAAAGAAAAACTCATTTCAGGCACTCGAAAAATGGAAAATGAATTTTCCGTGCACAGAAAATGAAAACTCCCTTAGGCAACATTGTTTGGAATTCCAAGATGCACCCTTGTGCACAATATTAGATCATTTGAACAAACTATGCCATGAATGTGGCCATAAGATTGATCATTTGGCTTGAAAGCCATGAATCTTCACGCATGACAGCTCATTTCTGAGAACACTTTTTTAAAATAATTTCCATATTACAAGTTTATTATTTTTCCTGGAAACTTGTTCGCATATAATGACACAATGCGAAGGTTTTCCAATTTTTTGAATTTTTTTGAATTTTTTATGCCCGTTTCAAAATGCGGTCAAAACGGCGGGCTTGACAGTTCCTAGCTAGTGGTTGAATCTTGGAAAACTTTTGATGTTTCTCTGATTAAATAGATACTTATGTACCTAGAAATAATTTTTGGAAAAAATAAAGAGGAAACTATGAGGCAGCCACAGTTCAAATTTGACCCAATCCTGCTGAATCGACGGTAATTTATCTTTTTCACCAGAGATGGATCAAAACTTTTGACACCCAACCATTTTGTCAATTGTGCATTAAATATGGCCTAGTATTTTAGAAAATTGATTTGGCCCAATTTTGCAACAAATATATGGTAGGCCCTTCACAAAGAAAAACTCATTTCGGGCACTCGAAAAATGGAAAATGAATTTTCCGTGCACAGAAAATGAAAACTCCCTTAGGCAACATTGTTTGGAATTCCAAGATGCACCCTTGTGCACAATATTAGATCATTTGAACAAACTATGCCATGAATGTGGCCATAAGATTGATCATTTGGCTTGAAAGCCATGAATCTTCACGCATGACAGCTCATTTCTGAAAACACTTTTTTAAAATAATTTCCATATTACAAGTTTATTATTTTTCCTGGAAACTTGTTCACATATAATAACACAACGCGAAGGTTTTCCAAATTTTTGAGTTTTTTTGAATTTTTTATGCCCGTTTCAAAATGTGGTCAAAACGGCGGGCTTGACAGTTCCTAGCTGGTGGTTGAATCTTGGAAAACTTTTGATGTTTCTCTGATTAAATAGATACTTATGTACCTAGAAATAATTTTTGGAAAAAGTAAAGAGGAAACTATGAGGCAGCCACAGTTCAAATTTGACCCACTTCGTGCTGAATCGACGGGAATTTGTCTTTTTCACCAGAGGTGGATCAAAACTCTTGACACCCAACCATTTTGTCAATTGTGCATTAAATATGGCCTAGTATTTTAGAAAATTGATTTGGCCCAATTTTGCAACAAATATATGGTAGGCCCTTCACAAAGAAAAACTCATTTCGGGCACTCGGAAAATGGAAAATGAATTTTCCATGCACAGAAAATGAAAATCCCTTAGGCAACATTGTTTGGAATTCCAAGATGCACCCTTGTGCACAATATGAGATCATTTGAACAAACTATGCCATGAATGTGGCCATAAGATTGATCATTTGGCTTGAAAGCCATGAATCTTCACGCATGACAGCTCATTTCTGAGAACACTTTTTTAAAATAATTTCCATATTACAAGTTTATTATTTTTCCTGGAAACTTGTTCACATATAATGATACAATGCGAAGGTTTTCCAAAATTTTGAATTTTTTCGAATTTTTTATGCCCGTTTCAAATTGCGGTCAAAACGGCGGGCTTGACAGTTCCTAGCTAGTGGTTGAATCTTGGAAAACTTTTGATATTTCTCTGATTAAATAGATACTTATGTACCTAGAAATAATTTTTGGAAAAAATAAAGAGGAAACTATGAGGCAGCCACAGTTCAAATTTGACCCACTTCTTGCTGAATCGACGGTAATTTATCTTTTTCACTAGAGGTGGATCAAAACTTTTGACACCCAACCATTTTGTCAATTGTGCATTAAATATGGCCTAGTAGTTTAGAAAATTGATTTGGTCCAATTTTGCAACAAATATATGGTAGGCCCTTCACAAAAAAAACTCATTTCGGGCACTCGGAAAATGGAAAATCAATTTTCCATGCACAGAAAATGAAAACTCCCTTAGGCACCATTGTTTGGAATTCCAAGATGCACCCTTGTGCGCAATATGAGATCATTTGAACAAACTATGCCATGAATGTGGCCATAAGATTGATCATTTGGCTTGAAAGCCATGAATCTTCACCCATGATAGTTCATTTTTTTAAATAATTTCCATATTACAAGTTTATTATTTTTACTGGAAACTTGGTCACATATAATGACACAATAAGAAGGTTTTCCAATTTTTTGAATTCTTTTGAATTTTTTTATGCCCGTTTCAAAATGCGGTCAAAACGGCGGGCTTGACCGTTCCTAGCTAGTTGTTGAATCTTGGAAAACTTTTGATGTTTCTCTGATTAAATAGATACTTATGTACCTAGAAATAATTTTTGGAAGAGGCAGCCACAGTTCAAATTTGACCTCCTTCCTGCTGAATCGGTGGTAATTTGTCTTTTTCACCAGAGGTGGAGAAAAGCTTTTGAAACCCAACCATTTGATCAATTGTGCATTAAATATGGCCTAGTATTTTAGAAAATTGATTTTGTCCAATTTTACAACAATTATTTGGTAGGCCCTTCACAATTAAACCCATTTTGAGCACTCGAAAAATGAAAAATTGAGTTTTCATCTAAAGAAAATGAAAACATTCTTAGGCAACATTGTTTGGCATTTGAAGATGAACTCTTGTGCACAATATGAGATCAATATTTGTTTTATTCATGTGAAAAAGTAGAAGAAAAACAAAAGAAAAAACACAATCATATGTGCTCTATTCCCATTGGTGGAATTCGTTGTCAGACAGATCGATGAAATGGCGCCCATCCATCCATCCATCTCTCGATACCACATCCATCCATTTATGTACAGAAAAAAAAGAAAATGAAAAAGAAAACCCCACTCGTATCCACCTACCCAAACCCTACCCAGATCCCATCGATCCCCTCCTCCCATCGCACCCCTCCTCCCCCCATCTCCTCACCGCCGCCATCGACGGCGCTCCCCACCGCCGCCATCGATCCCTCCCACCGCCGTCTCCCTCCCTCAGATCGAGCTCCCCCTCCCCTCTCCCTCCCACCTCTCGAAGCTCTCGCGTCCCACCGCCGCGCACCGTGCTCCTCTGCAGCTTCTGCGGTGACGCAGCCGCCGCTGACTACCACACCACCTCCTCCTTCCAGATCGCGGCCGCCACCTCCCTCCGGCGGAGCACGCTGCCGTCCATGGCATCCCCCACGCCCTTCCCCTTCCCCCATCCAACCAAACCAACCAGCCCACCCGGCACCCTTCCTCCTCCAAGAAAGCAAAGCCGCACCCTCTCTCCTCGGATCCATGGCGCTGCTCAGCGCCGGCGGCCGCGGGCTCTCTCCCATCGATGCACTGCAGCCGCCCCCACCCTCTCCCCTTCCCGAGCTGCTCAGGCGGCGCCCAGATCTGGCTCAGCGGCGGCCAGGACCTGCTCCACAGCGTGCGTGTAGGATCGAAAGTATGTCTAGAGGGGGGTGATTAGACTACTTGACCAAATAAAAACTTAACCTTTTCCCAATTTTAGTTCTTGGCAGATTTTAGATAATTTAGGACAAGTCAAGCAATCATCACATAATTCAAGCAAGCATGCAAAGAGTATATAGGCAGCGGAAAGTAAAGCATGCAACTTGCAAGAATGTAAAGGGAAGGGTTTGGAGATTTCAAACGCAATTGCAGACACGGATGTTTTTCCCGTGGTTCGGATAGGTGGTGCTATCCTACATTCACGTTGATGGAGACTTCAACCCACGAAGGGTAATGGTTGCGTGAGTCCACACAGGGCTCCACCCAAGGGCAACGGTTGCGCGAGTCCACACAGGGCTCCACCCATGAAGGGTCCACGAAGAAGCAACCACCCACAAAGGGTCCACGAAGAAGCAACCTTGTCTATCCCACCATGGCCATCGCCCACGAAGGACTTGCCTCACTAGCGGTAGATCTTCACTAAGTAGGCCGATCTCCTTGCCCTTACAAACTCCTTGGTTCAACTCCACAATCTTGTCGGAGGCTCCCAAGTGACACCTAGCCAATCTAGGAGACACCACTCTCCAAGAAGTAACAAATGGTGTGTAGGTAATGAACTCCTTGCTCTTGTGCTTCAAATGATAGTCTCCCCAACACTCAACTCTCTCTCATAGGATTTGGATTTGGTGGAAAGAAGATTTGAGTGGAAAGCAACTTGGGAAGGCTAGAGATCAAGATTCATATGGTAGGAATGGAATGTCTTGGTCTCAACACATGAGTAGGTGGTTCTCTCTCAGAACATATGAGTTGGAATGTGTGTGTGTTCTGATGGCTCTCTCATTCGAATGAGAAGGAAGGTGGAGGGGTATATATAGCCTCCACACAAAATCCAACCGTTACACAGTTTTCCAATCTCGGTGGGACCGAGAAAATAAACTCGGTCGGACCGAAAAGTAAACCTAGTGACCGTTAGAGTTTCGGTGGGACTGACATGCAACTCGGTAGGACCGATTCGGTTAGGGTTTGGGCATAACGTAATCTCGGTGAGACCGATTACACAAACTCGGTGAGACCGATTTGGTAATTAGCTAACCAGAGAGTTGGTCAGGCAAACTCGGTGGGACCGATTTGCTCTTTCGGTGAGACCGAGTGGAACTCGGTGAGACCGAAAAGTTACAAAGGGGAAACACTGAGTTTACATTGCAATCTCGGTGGGACCGATTCGCTCTTTCGGTGAGACCGAAAAGTTACGAAAGGGAAACAGAGAGTTTGCAACCCCATCTCGGTGAGACCGAGATCCTTATCGGTAGAACCGAATTGCTAGGGTTTGGCAGTGGCTAATGACAAGTGAAACTCGGTGGCGCCGGATAGGAAGAATCGGTAGGACCGAGTTTGGCTTAGGGTTTAGGTCATATGTGGATATGGGAAAGTAGTTGAGGATTTTGGAGCATATCATTAAGCACATGAAGCAAGAGGCTCATTAAGCAACACCTCATCCCTCCTTAATAGTATTGGCTTGTCCTAAAGACTCAATGTGATCTTGGATCACTAAAATATAAAATGAAGAGTCTTGAGCTTTTGAGCTTGAGCCAATCCTTTGTCCTTAGCATTTTGAGGGTTCCACTTTCATATCCGTGCCATGCCAATCATTGAGCTTTCCTGAAATAATCATCTTGGAATCGCATTAGCTCAATGAGCTATATGTTGTTATGAATTACCAAAACCACCTAGGGATAGTTGCACTTTCAATCTCCCCCTTTTTGGTAATTGATGACAACATATAGATTAAATCTTCGACAAATGATAATAAGCATGAAATATATCGTCGCTTTGAGAAGTATGTGATAAGTAAGAGCTCCCCCTAAATTTGTGCATATTTAAAATTTGCTTTGGACTGCAAATGCACAAAGATTTAGAGTCATGGGTTACTCTTCCATGTCACATACATCTTGGTGGAGCGCTCAAAATGATAAGAATGAAATACATGCACTCATCACCAAGAATAATAAATGATCACACAAGATAGATAGGATAATAGCATTAAGCAAGCATTAAGTGTAGCTTATGATCAAACACATGATCATCAATGTCTCACAAATAATGACGTAGTATCAAGCACTCAAAAGCAGAAAAGGTTCGAAAAACCACCAAATAAAGCAAGAGAGAAAAGCAACACACTCTCTCTCTCGAAGCCTATGATCTATACATCTTCTCCCCCTTTGGCAATAAGTTACCAACAAGTTCCTAGAAAATGCATAGCACTAGATCGACGCTCAGGCTTGATCTTCAGGTGGTGGTGGAGTCCGGATCACTCCAAGGACGAAGGCTTCTGTAGATGTTGAAGTAGTCGCTGGAGTTGGAGCTGAAGTAGATGCTGGAGCTGAGGCTGTAGCTGGTGCTGAGGTGGTGGCTCTGGTGTCAGCAACTAGCACGGCAGACGACCTCGGGCCTCGTGGCACTCTAGAAAAAGCATGAGTCGTGGTCCTGCCTCTCCTTTCATTCATGTCCTCCTGGAGCTGTTCCACTTCAGACTGAACTTCCGTTACTTTGACATCCAAGTCATAGAACTTCTGTTCCATGATTCTCTCTAGGCTCTGCTGATTCTTAGTGAGGGTGGCCAGACTTTGCTCAATTCTCAGCGTGGATGCAATCAAGTAACCGAGCTGCTCTTGTTTGGTCTTCAAGAAGTACTCAGATGCCTCCTCTTGAGTAGGCATCTTGGCAGCTTTCTCCTTCCTCGCCTTCTCCTTCTTTGCAAATGCTTGAGCAGATGATGGCTCGTTCTCAGTCATCACAACTTCATTGTCCTCGAAATCTGGACGGATGGGCAGGTGTTCCTTATCCAACAAATATACGCCCGTGCCCATCTTGGAGTTGATGAGCTCCTGAATCTGAGGGGCATATCCACAGCTCCTCTTTTGATCTGCTGCAGTCCTCTTAATTGTTTCCACTATGAGGCTCATGACTTTGAATTTTTGAGGCACATCAAACACATGTAGCAAGTTGATAGCATGGCCTCTGATCACCTTGTGATCTCCAGACTTGGGCAGAAGGGTGTGCCTAAGGATCCAGTTGATCGTAGGCAGTCCTGAGAGCAGATAATGCACTGAGCCAAATTTGAATGTGTCAAGTGCTTCATTCGGAATCTCCTTGTACATGTTGGACATGGAGTTGTGGTCCATCTTTTTCTTGGCATAGATATCCAAGTCCTCATCTTGCTCTTCTGGGGCATTAATGATCTGTGCCCACTCAGCCACTGTAGATTGGTACATTGTACCCTCAGACATCCATGTAATCCTCCCATCTGGATAAAAGTGTGCCGTGGAGTAGAACTGCATGATAAGTTCCTCGTTCCACTTTGTGAGCTTCTGCCCAACAAAGTCATCTACTCCACAAGCACTAAAGCTGTCAAATACTCCTGGGTAGTACTCCTCATTCTCCTTGATATATGTCCAATCAACCCATCGCATATCACAGACAATGGGCTTCTTATCTAGCAGCACAGTCTCATAGAAATCCTGCTGCTCCTTGGTATGAAACCTGTAGTCCACTGCAGTCCTTCTCCTAGAAGCATATGGATCTGCTTCTCTCCACTTCCTGAGCCCTGAGTCTCTCCTGAGCTTCATATCCTCAGCCACAGGATGAGCATCGTTGTGGTCTGGGATCTTGGGCTTGAGCTTCCGAAGGACATTCTCTTCCTCATCCTTAGCAACAGTCTCAGGCACTGGGGCCTTGTTCTTCTCAGCTGCAGGAATGCTCCGTGTGTTCCTCTTGGGCTTTGGCTTTGGAGCTGGCTTGGCCTTGGAAGCAGCTCCCCCTGATTTTATGGCATCTCCCATTAGCTTGGGTGCCTTGGGCGCTGGTGCAGCTGCCTCTTCTTCTTCTTCCTCTTCCATGATGGAAGCTTTGCCAAGTACACTAGCCACAGTCTTCTTCACCCTCTCCTTTATCTTCTTGCCCTCAGCTGCAACTGGCTCTTGGGGAGTGGGCTTCTCAGTTGAGGCTCTTGCCTTTGACATGGGCTGCCTGCCTGCTGGCCTTTTGATTTTCAGCCCTGGCTTTGTGCCTTGAGCTGGCTCAACTCTCTTGGAAGTGGCCTCTTCCTCTGCCACATAGTCCTCATCTTCAGAGTCTGAAGTTTTCTTCTTCCTTTGTCTTGTGGCAGCCTTTGGCAAATTGCTAGGAGTGCTCCTGCTGCCTTCATCAGATGAACTGGAGGGACTAGTGCCCTCACTCATGACCACTTGCTGCTCTGACAGATTTTGGCTATCACTCTGGTCTGACATGCTGTAAACTGACTACTGACCCTGTGAGTAGATTATAGAAGAGATAGAGTGGATGAGCATCACAAAATGCAGAGATTTTTGCAAAAAGAATGATCCAAAAACTTAGTTTTAGTTTCCCACTGAAATCATCTCAGATCTACCGATTTTCAAACTCGGTGATACCGAAGCAGTTTTGGAACCTAAACTAGTGAACTCGGTAGGACCGAGTCACAGTTCGGTGGCACCGAGACTGCTAGGGTTTCACTGAATTCAAAAATCGGTCACACCGATAAGTAATTCTCGGTCAGACCGAGTCTCACTTGTGCAATGGCATAAGCCAAATCGGTGGGACCGAGTTTTTCAACTCGGTGGGTCCGAGATGGTTCCGGCGGAAACCTAAACCTAGAATTTTCGAATCAAACCTAACCTATGAGCGTTTTGACTGGATAGAAGTTTATCAAACATGGCTAGAAACAATATGATCACAATGTGCTAGGAATCAGATTGAGGAATAGCACAAAGATCAAGTCCATACCCTAGTTCGGCGTGGACATGCTACGGCGGCAACGGCGGGGCAGAATTACCGTTGACGGCGATGGAGACCAGCGACTGGAGGCTGCTGGCGGCGAGAAGACGATCCGGAGACCTCAAGGGCAGAGCAGGCTATCGCGCGGGCGAAGGGGTTCGGAGAAATTTCCAAATTTTGCCCGTGACTATATATAGCCCGACCCTGTCGGTGTGACCGAGTGGAACAACTCGGTAGCACCGAGATTCATAACTGCGTGCAGTTACTGAAACTCGGTGTGACCGAAAGGTTCAAATCGGTTGCACCGAGATCGAAAACCTAGATCAACTTAATGATCTCGGTAGGACCGGAAGTGAAGTATCGGTCAGACCGAGAATCATAAAGAGGTTTTGGAAGTTTAAGTCTATGACGAATCGGGGACTCCGAGTGCTCCTCACACAGAGTGGTTCGAATTTGACTTGATCAATTTTGTGATGCAGCATGAATAGAGTTTGAGACGAGAAAAGCATAGATAGCTAGAGGAGGTTCTTAGGCATTCTTGTCCATCCACTTGGCAAGAGAAGATAAAGCCGAACAATCAAAACAACAAGTGGATGTCCTCGAATGAGTAAAATATGCAACCAGCATGCTCACACAATAAGATGGCAAATGAAATATGTGGCAAGGCATGCACAACCAAATCTAGCATCTATCAAGTAACTTGCGATGACTAGGTCATCTATATATGAGTATATTGACTTAGGAGTCAAGTGAGAACACTTGATCATAGGTCATACTCATCGTTTGAGCTCAAGTGGGGTTACCACTTTTACATAAAGCATTGTTGTGTTCACATCTTTAGAGTTGCTTTAGCTCAAGTCTTAGAGTAAAGCTCCCCCTAGATGTGATATCCCCCCTAAGAGGGATGAACTAACCTTGGGTTTTGTCGATGATGACTTCATGTAGATATTGAAGATGTGGATGCTTAATGTTGATGTAGATCTCTTGGAGCTATCCATATGAGTGAATTGCACTTTCAATACCTACATGGGTTAGTCCCACAAGGAACAAACAAGGATATCCATAGACATAGAGTGATGCTCACAAAAGATCATGTCCATGAAAACTTTTAGGTTACCTTGTCCCTTGTCTTACCAACAAGAGGGTTTGTGACTCCTTGAACTAGTGCAAGATGTGGAAGTTGATTGCACTTGTTCTTGCCAAAATGATAAGAGTGAAGTATGTTGGCAGAGTCACCCTCAAGAACTCTCTAGTTCTTCTTCTTTTGGATCCACATCATCTTGATGGGAATCCTTGGAGTTGTAGTCGTACTTGATGAAGTGGAACTTGAAGTAGTCTTGGGAATCCACTTGACTAAGGTCTTTGGAGCTTCTTCAAATGCATCAATTTCCTCTTGAAGCTTGTCCTTGCCTTTTTGCTCATAGTCTTGTGGTGGAAGAACATCTTGAGCTTGTGTCCCCTTGAAAGAAGTATACTTCTCTTGTTGAGGGACAAACTTTGTCTTGGGGTATTGATCTTCTTCCCATTCAACTCCATTGGCATTGAACTTTCGTTCAAAACCAACACCTTGATTCTTCCGGTGCATTCCTTGCTTGCGCACAATTTCCTCGAATTGCTTACTCCCGGCAAGGCTTTTGTACACTCCTTTCTCTATAATTCCCTTCAACAAGCTATTTTCTTGCTCAAGTGTAACTTGGCTAAGAGAATCATTAGTGGAATCAAGAGAACTACTAGAAGCAACAATATTGGATTTAGCATGATCATTGTTACTACTAGAGGAAGAATCTTTCTTGTTAGACTTGACTTGAGGCATGTAAGTGGATAAGAGTAAACGCTTGGCAATGTAAGAAGAACTTTTCTTGCGGAGATCATCATTGATTGCCTTTAAGAACTCATGCTCTTGCTCAAGATTGAGCTTTTCAAAGCGTAGTTTCTCATGAGCTCTTAAAAGTTCTCGATGATCTTCGAAGATAGTGTCATGAGCTAACTTAAGAGTTTTTAGTTCTTTAGTTAGAGCCTCAATCTTCTCCTTATCATTGTCATTCGTTTTATCTTGATTAGCATGATTAATTGGTCTTTCATCATAGTATTCATCACTTGAGTTGTCACCAAGCAAATCATCACCTAACAAGTCATCTTTATCACTATTGAAATCAACATACTCGGGGTGTGTTACCTTAGGACCTTTGGCCATGAAGCATCTTCCAATTCCTTCATTTGGTGAGTCAAATATGTCGTAGGAGTTGGTTGACACAAGTGCTAGACCGGCAACACCTTCATCTTGAGTATCTTCGGAGTTGGAGTGATAACTTCTCTCGGAGTGGCTGTCGGAGTCGGAGCCGGATACCCATTCACCAACATGAGCTTGATGTCTTCGTCTTGTGTAGCTCCTTGATGATTTTTCCTTCCTTTCCGAATCCTTGCTTCTCCGTGAGTATCTTCGTTCATAACGATCATCTCTACTCCTTCTCTCTCTTGGTGGTGATCCTTTGCTTCTTCTTTTTGGAGAATCTTCTCTTCTCTTGTAGGGAGCCGTACACTCATTGGAATAGTGTCCGGGTCTTCCACAATTGTAACAGTTTCGCTCTCGACTAGAAGATCTTTTGTCATCGTAGGACCTTGACTTGGAGCTTCTATCTTTGCTTCTACTCTTGTAGAACTTGTTGAAGTTCTTCACCATTAAGCTCAATTCTTCATTGAAGTCTTGTTTCTCACTTGATGATGTAGGGGCTTGACATGAGGCTTTATAGGCACCACTTGATTTGTTGTGAAGTTCCTCTTTATCCTTAAGTGACATCTCATGAGCAACAATTCTTCCAATCACCTCCGTTGGCTTGAGATCTTTGTAATTGGGCATCATTTGGATCAATGTGCACACGGTATCATATTTTCCATCCAAGGCTCTTAGGATCTTCTTGATGATGAATCTATCGGTCATCTCTTCACTTCCTAAGCCGGCAATCTCATTTGTGATGAGAGCAAGCCTAGAGTACATTTCATCGACACCTTCACCATCTTTCATCTTGAACTTGTCAAGTTGGCTTTGAAGCACATCCAACTTGAATTCCTTGACGGAGTCGGTACCTTCGTGCATATCAATCAAAGTGTCCCAAATTTCCTTTGCATTCTCAAGGTGGCTGATTTTGTTGAATTCTTCAGGGCACAATCCGTTGAAGAGAATATCACAAGCTTGAGCATTGTATTGCAACATCTTCAACTCATCCGCGGTAGCTTCACGGTTTGGTTCTCTCCCATCAAAGAAGTCACCTTGCAAACCAACACACACAATAGCCCAAACGGCGGGGTTATGTCCAAGAATATGCATTTTCATTTTATGCTTCCAACTAGCAAAATTAGTACCGTCAAAGTAAGGACCTCTACGGTGATAATTTCCCTCGCTAGACGCCATACTCTCCTAGGTTGTGAAACCAAGGCTATGATCCCCAAAAGCTATGGAGATCAAAGCAAATGGAGACCAAGGCTCTGATACCACTTGTAGGATCGAAAGTATGTCTAGAGGGGGGTGATTAGACTACTTGACCAAATAAAAACTTAACCTTTTCCCAATTTTAGTTCTTGGCAGATTTTAGATAATTTAGGACAAGTCAAGCAATCATCACATAATTCAAGCAAGCATGCAAAGAGTACATAGGCAGCGGAAAGTAAAGCATGCAACTTGCAAGAATGTAAAGGGAAGGGTTTGGAGATTTCAAACGCAATTGGAGACACGGATGTTTTTCCCGTGGTTCGGATAGGTGGTGCTATCCTACATCCACGTTGATGGAGACTTCAACCCACGAAGGGTAATGGTTGCGTGAGTCCACACAGGGCTCCACCCAAGGGCAACGGTTGCGCGAGTCCACACAGGGCTCCACCCATGAAGGGTCCACGAAGAAGCAACCACCCACAAAGGGTCCACGAAGAAGCAACCTTGTCTATCCCACCATGGCCATCGCCCACGAAGGACTTGCCTCACTAGCGGTAGATCTTCACTAAGTAGGCGATCTCCTTGCCCTTACAAACTCCTTGGTTCAACTCCACAATCTTGTCGGAGGCTCCCAAGTGACACCTAGCCAATCTAGGAGACACCACTCTCCAAGAAGTAACAAATGGTGTGTAGGTAATGAACTCCTTGCTCTTGTGCTTCAAATGATAGTCTCCCCAACACTCAACTCTCTCTCATAGGATTTAGATTTGGTGGAAAGAAGATTTGAGTGGAAAGCAACTTGGGAAGGCTAGAGATCAAGATTCATATGGTAGGAATGGAATGTCTTGGTCTCAACACATGAGTAGGTGGTTCTCTCTCAGAACATATGAGTAGGAATGGTGTGTGTGTTCTGATGGCTCTCTCACTTAATGAGAAGGAAGTGGAGGGGTATATATAGCCTCCACACAAAATCCAACCGTTACACAGTTTTCCAATCTCGGTGGGACCGAATAAATAAACTCGGTCTGACCGAAGAAGTAAACCTAGTGACCGTTAGGAGTTTCGGTGGGACTGACATGCAACTCGGTAGGATCGATTCGGTTAGGGTTTGGGCATAACGTAATCTCGGTGAGACCGATTACACAAACTCGATGAGACCGAATTTGGTAATTAGCTAACCAGAGAGTTGGTCAGGCAAACTCGGTGGGACCGATTTGCTCTTTCAGTGAGACCGAGTGGAACTCGGTGAGACCGAAAAGTTACAAAGGGGAAACACTGAGTTTACATTGCAATCTCGGTGGGACCGATTCGCTCTTTCGGTGAGACCGAAAAGTTACGAAAGGGAAACAGAGAGTTTGCAACCCCATCTCGGTGAGACCGAGATCCTTATCGGTAGGACCGAATTGCTAGGGTTTGGCAGTGGCTAATGACAAGTGAAACTCGGTGGCGCCGGATAGGAAGAATCGGTAGGACCGAGTTTGGCTTAGGGTTTAGGTCATATGTGGATATGGGAAAGTAGTTGAGGATTTTGGATCATATCATTAAGCACATGAAGCAAGAGGCTCATTAAGCAACACCTCATCCCTCCTTAATAGTATTGGCTTGTCCTAAAGACTCAATGTGATCTTGGATCACTAAAATATAAAATGAAGAGTCTTGAGCTTTTGAGCTTGAGCCAATCCTTTGTCCTTAGCATTTTGAGGGTTCCACTTTCATATCCGTGCCATGCCAATCATTGAGCTTTCCTGAAATAATCATCTTGGAATCGCATTAGCTCAATGAGCTATATGTTGTTATGAATTACCAAAACCACCTAGGGATAGTTGCACTTTCAGTGCGGCTCAGATCCTCTCCCCACTCCCAGATCCAACATGCCACTGTAGAACGAGGAGATCGCGGCCATGATCTTCAAGACGCAGTGGTCGTCGTCGCGGTCCGCTCCTCCGCTGACCCGAGCAAGTTCCCCGGTGCTAAGGTACCCCAAGGAGTTCGCGCGGCGGTTCGAGCTCCTCGGGCCGGTTCGGTTCAGGACGGAGGTGGTGAGCGTCCGCCACAGCAGGGACGACGACACGGGCTGGAGGCTGAGGCTCGCCTGCGCTGGCAGCGAGCTGGAGGAGCTGGCAGCAACTAGTTCGTGCTCGTCTCTGCTCCCTCAGCCTCCTCTTCTTCCACTCCAAGGACGCCGACTCCCTCCTCTCTGTCGAAGGTCGCCGGAACCATGATGGCCAGCGCGCCCGTGTGCGAGGAGACGATGACGACCCCGACAAGCCCTCCATGGCCGGGAAGAAGACCCCAGCACCAGCACCAGCAGTACCTCCAAGGTATCGCGCAAGCGCGCCCCCCGATCCCACCACCTCTGTATATTGCTTGGTCCCGATCTCGGCCATCTTGTTGACTGGCTGTGAACCTGAATGAACAGCCTTGGCTTGTTCAGTTTTGTAATCACTAGTATGTTCAGCCTTGACATTGACTCTGAATTAACAGCCTTGCTGTTTTATTTTGTAATTCCTTTTGATCCCTGTGACTGCTGCACTAAGCTCTCACCTATACCATGGTGCTAAACAACTGGTAAATTAGGATATATACAAGAGATGTTTCTATTTTGCACTGCTCATACTATACATACTGTCTTCAATAAAAACTGTATCAAATTTTGTGGCGCATGCCATGATCCATCTGATGGATTTCTTGCACCTGCAAACCTTGATGTATAATTACACACTTTGATAAATCCAATACCTTATTACAAATCCATTCGGCCAGTTAGATCTTAAGCCTTTGCAAGCTCGGCTGATATGATATATTATGTGAGCATTTTACTAAATCCTTCTTCCACTTCCATTTGTGTTTTGTGATAAACTGATGTGTAACATTTTGCATAGAAGCAATTATCTTTCTCTGTATTCAACATTGAATTATATAACTGAGATTTATTTTGGCAGGCCAATGCTACTAATGAACGAATGATAATTCATGCATTTCTTTGCAGGTTGCTCCGATCTGGTTGTGTCAAGGAACATGCAAGGTCTGCTACTGCTGTTGTGCTTGCTTGAACGATCTGGTGAAGGAAAATTTGGTCCATAGGTCATCCCCCCATGCTATCTCTCTCTGCTGCATAGTTAGGTTCAGTTTTTTTGTTCTCTTTCTAGTTTAAGTGTAAGCAGATTCCGGTAGGTCTCTATGTATGTGGATCATGAGTTAGAACATCTAATCTAATTACGGACTGCAGACTTGCTATATCATGATCAAACTTTCTTGCATTTAGTTCAGAAAATTTCTGAATTCTCTAGTGTTTGCTTTCACTCAATGATTGTGGTACTGGTAGTCAAATTAGATGCCTCCTTTGCTGTAATTCACTCGTTTCCCTGTCATGATTTATCTTGAATTTTGGTAGTGTGACAAACACATTAGCAAATCTAAATAACTTTGACATATTTGCTCTATTATCTTGCACTGGATTGGCACCTTTCATTACCCTATACAAATATATCTCAATTTCGCTAACACTGATCCTTGTGTATGGTCTTAACCCTTTTGGTTGCATGATACTTCTATAACTGTAGCCTTTAATGAATTCAATGTATGATTGTGATGAGAATTATATGATACCTACCTGTTTTTATCCTTGATCAGTATCATTTATGGTCTTTGTTCTTATTATTTGCTGTACGTTTAGTGCCTATACATCGTTGTGTTTTGCGGGTCTAGTCCTTCACTGTTATAGTTTGAAACCACTTCATAACTCATAATTTGTTTGTCATGATTCATTGCTTATGAAAATTATTACAAATATGTTGAAAATTGCATAGAAGAATTTTGTGCCATCTCTGCAACTGTGCTAGATGTGATGTTCCTGAAACTTATTATGGTATCTGTACTGTCCTTATGTTGCAACACTACAGTTATTATTTCTCATCCTTACGCAGACAAGAAAGCTAACTTTGCTCTAGCCTTCTCATCCAAGAATAGAAATAAATAAAGGTCGACACATCTTTCGAATGACATGTCAAACTTAGTTTTTGAGGCTATGTTGCATTTGTAGTTCTTGCTCTATTAAATTTGAGGCTACATTGCATTTGTAGTTCTTGCTTTGTTAAATCTGAGATTAATGAAAATGGTATATAGAAAGCAAAAAATTGTAGCCACATAATGATGTTGTATGGTACCCCCAGCAAGTAATATGCTTGAATCAATTTGATTTTTCCTGATTATAATTATCTTATAGTATCGTGATGTTGGTAGGTATATGCGAGTCCGGCAGTGCGGTGGCAGTCCCCATGGAACGAGCGCTGGACTACTCCCTTGGCTAGGCGTACCTGTGCAAGCACGAATGGAGCGAAGACTTACTGTTGGTGTTGCCCACCAAGTTCTCCAGCCCGTGGTGAACCGAGGCTATCTCAAGTGCTTCGTTGGTTGGGTTGCGTTCTTTGCTGCTGGTCTCATGAATGGGGTACATTTCTGAAACTGAACTAGCTTGAGTGCCTATTTTCTTCTTAAGTTGTCATTTTACCAAACATTTGTTGATTGTCGAAATGTTATATTTAGTTCCTGATTAATGATTTTCATCAATAAATTGTTGGTCACACGAGTCAAGCTTGTGCTCATATTTAGCTAGTTTTGGATGTATGTTGATCCAAATGTCCAGAAAAATAGAAGCTAACCATGTCAAAAGTTAGAGCACTCTTGATTGCTATATTAGGGCAGCACTGACCATGTGTTGTTTTTCTTCAAGGAAGTTATTTTTCTTGAAGGAAGGGCAAGGAGGAGGCAACACGTTGGAGGCTGGAGGACCCAGGGATGGATAATATGTGTTGGTCTCGCCGTCTACCTGGCCCTTTTGTTGATAAATCCATTGCGCAATGGTAAGCTTCTTGTGGCTCCGCTTTGATCTAGTGAGACATGTTGTATCTGCATGAATTTGGTCCATCTTAATAGTATGGAATGCCTTTACAACAATATATGTGATCCTTGACTAGTTAGTTTCTAGAATGCTAGTCCGTATGGAATCTTTTTTATATCTTTTTAATGCGAGTCAGCACCAATCCTTGACAGGGTGACCATGGAAGGGATGGAAATTCATATTGCTGTTTGTAATGAAGGTCACAGAATAATCCTGAATATGGTCGTCTAGTGAGTATGGCATATGGTTCATATGGCAGGAGCATGTGCCCAGTTTATGATCGCTATTGACTGGAGCTCCATTCTGAAGAAGATTGAAGACAATTGTGGAGTTGTAAATTACTGTAGCCAGCTATCACACTTGTAGAGCTTGTAATATTGTGATTCCAATTGTATTACGTGTTATTGGTAGAGCAAGAGCTCCATACTGATTCTGGCTGTTGTTATTTGAAGTATTACATGTGTTTTCTGTCTGTTTGAATTTAAATATTTGTTATTTATTCACTGGCATATTGAAATCTGAAGAACATGACCTTGACATGAGGGACCCACAAAACAGAACCTGACATTTCAGACCCACTTACCAGAATCTGAAAAAACAAGAAAACAAAGGCCATGGCCCAAAAATAAAAAGGCTAAAATGTTGGGCTATGCCCATGTGGCTGACGAAAACTGATATATATAATATAAATAGGCTGAATTAATGGGCTTGGCCCATGCAACTCATGAAAATTGACAAACAAACATAAATGGTCTGAATTAATGGGCTCGGCCCATGTAAAACACCGAATTGGACCGGGCTGATTCTTGTGCCACATCAGATTGCCACGTAGGATGCCTACGTGGCCTGGGGAGGCTGCTAGTGACCAAAACAAAACAGTAGGCATATTTTGGTCGTAAACGTCTATGACCTTCTCACAGAGAAGGTCATTAATTTCAGTTTACGACCACCAGCTTTTGACCTTCTGTTTTTGGTCACAAAAAGGTCATAAATGAAAAACAATGACCTTTCAGTGACCAATAGTCAAGGTCACAAGTTGACATATTTCTTGTAGTGCCCCCAAGCTTGTGGGAGACTCTCTTCTTTAATTTGCACGAAGTTGTATATTTCCCTCAAAGCAGCTTGTTTCTTATGAGCAGGGAAATATTAAGCAGAGAAGTAATAAATCATATCCTAGGGACTACGCACACAACCAGGATCAAGAGAATTAAACCATATCTTAGCATCACCCTTTAATGAGAACGGAAATATTTTGAGTATATAGAAGTAACGCGACCTCTCATCATTAGTGAACAGGGCAGCTATATCATTTAGCTTAGTAAGATGTGCCACAATAGTTTCAGATTCATAGCCATAAAACGGATCAAATTCAACCAAAGTAATTATATCAGGATCAACAGAGATTTCATAATCCTTATCAGGAACACAAATAGGTGAAGTAGAAAAAGCATGGTCGGGTTTCATTTTATCTCTAAGTGATTCTTTGTTCCATTTAACTAATAACCTCTTAAGCTCATATCTATCTTTGCAAGCTAAAATAGCGGAAGAAGATTCCATATCAAAAAGATAACCCTCAGGAATAACAGGCATATTTTCATCATCACTATCATCATCGTATTCAGATTCAATAATTTCTTTTTCTCTAGCCCTAGCAATTTGTTCATCAAGAAATTCACCAAGGGGCACAGTAGTATCAGGCATAGAAGCAGTTTCATCATAAGTATCATGCATAGCAGAAGTGGCATCATCAATAACATGCGACATATCAGAATGAATAGCAGAAGTAGGTGTAGGTGTCGCTAACTTACTCATAATAGAAGGTGAATCAAGTGCAGAGCTAGATGGCAGTTCCTTACCTCCCCTCATATTTGAGGGATAGATCTTGGTTTTTGGATCTCTCAAGTTCTTCATAGTGCCCAGCAGATATAAATCCCAAGTGACTCAAGGAATAGAGCTATGCTGCCCGGCAACGGCGCCAGAAATTTGTCTTGATAACGCACAAGTATAGGGGATCGCAACAGCTTTCGAGGGTAGAGTATTCAATCCAAATTTATTGATTCGACACAAGGGGAGCCAAAGAATATTCTCAAGTATTAGCAGCTGAGTTGTCAATTCAACCACACCTGGAAACTTAGTATCTTCAGCAAAGTGTTTAGTAGCACAGTAATATGATTGTGGTGGTAGCAGCAACAAAAGTAAAGACATCAAAAGTAATGTTTTTGGTATTTTGTAGTGATTGTAACAGTAGCAACGGGAAAGTAAATAAGCGAGAACCAGTATATGGAAAACTCGTAGGCACCAGATCAGTGATGGATAATTATGCCGGATGCGGTTCATCATGTAACAGTCATAACATAGGGTGACACAGAACTAGCTCCAATTCATCAATATAATGTAGGCATGTATTCCGTATATACTCATACATGCTTATGGAAAACAACTTGCATGACATCTTTTATCCTACCCTCCCGTGGCAGCGGGGTCCTATTGGAAACTAAGGGATATTAAGGCCGCCTTTTAATAGAGAACCGGAACAAAGCATTAGCAGATAGTGAATACATGAACTCCTCAAACTATGGACATCACCGGGAGTGGTCCCGATTATTGTCAGTTCAGGGTTGCCGGATCATAACACATAGTAGGTGACTATAGACTTGCAAGATAGGATCAACAACTCACATATATTCATGAAAACATAATAGGTTCAGATCTGAAATCATGGCACTCGGGCCCTAGTGACAAGCCTTAAGCATAGCAAAGTCATAGCAACATCAATCTCAGAACATAGTGGATACTAGGGATCAAACCCTAACAAAACTAACTCGATTACATGATAAATCTCAGCCAACCCATCACCTTCCAGCAAGCCTACGATGGAATTACTCACGCACGGCAGTGAGCATCATGAAATTGGTGATGGAGGATGGTTGATGAGGACGACGGCGATGAATCCCCTCTCCGGAGCCCCGAACGGACTCCATATCAGCCCTCCCGAGAGGTTTTAGGGCTTGGCGGCGGCTCCGTATCGTAAAACAGGATGATTTCTTCTCTCTGATTTTTTCTCTGGGAAAGCAAATACATAGAGTTGGAGTTGGCGTCGGAGGGCATCCAGGGGGCCCACGAGGTAGGGGGCGCGCCCTAGGGGGGGCGCGCCCCACCCTCGGGAGAAGGGTGTGGGCCCCTTGGTCTTCATCTTTGGCGAGGATTTATTATTATTTTTTCTAAGATGTTCCGTGGAGTTTCAGGTCATTCCGAGAATATTTATTTTCAGCACATAAAACAACACCATGGCAATTCTGCTGAAAAGAACGTCAGTCTGGGTTAGTTCCATTCAAATCATACAAGTTAGAGTCCAAAACAAGGGCAAAAGTGTTTGGAAAAGTAGATTCGATAGAGACGTATCAGTACACGTTCGCGACCAGAATGACAAAGCTACATATGCTTCGACCAGGTGGGTCCCGACTGTCAAACACTTCCTTGCGGGCGAATATGTAGCTCGTGGGTCCCAGCAGTCAGGGGGCGAATCGTTTTTTTGCCCGAACGCACTTCCTTGCGTGCGAAGATGTACCTAGTGGGTCCCAGCAGTCAGGGGGAAACATTTTTTTCACGAAATACGGTGGCCCGTCCGGTGGGTCCCCGCTATCAGGTGGAGGAATAATTATTTTGCGCGTAATAAGGAGGCACTTCCTTGCTGCGGCCGTGGACCCAGCTGTCAGCCACTCCATGTATAGTCAACGTCCGATGGAAGCCGTTCCTTGACCACGTTGACCACGCCGCGCCGAGAGCACCAGGGCGGTGGACGACGGCGAGGCCTAGTAAGGGGTAGACGCAGAGCCGGGGAAGACGCGGCAGTGGAATCCCGCGCGGAGAGGAGTACGAGGGTTCACTGGTTCGGCTGCGTTGTGAGGCTGCCGTCGCCGTAGGGCCTAGCCAGCAGTGGGAATAGTAGGGGACGGTGAGGCCTCCGCGGCAGCACAGCCGGCCACGGGAGGCAGGAGCATGCGGCACAACCGGCGCTGCTTTGGGCGGCTGGAGCAAGAAGACCAGAGGTTGAAGAAGCACAACGGCCGTTGGATGGACATCGTATGGTCACTGGAGCTAGAGTCGTTCATATTGACTAAGTTGACAAAGCACTCCTCCCCGTCAACTTAGTAGGCCCACAAGTCAGCCACCCACCAAGGTGGGTCCCAACTAGCAGGGGGAGTATTCATTTTTTGGTGCGTAATAAGGCGACACTTCCGGTGGGTCTGAGCTGACAATGGGGGGAATGTTTTTTCACGAAATATAGTGGCCTGTCTGGTGGGTCCCAGTAGTCAGGGGGGAAACATTTTTTCGCCAAATATGGTGGTCCGTCCGGTGGGTCCTTGCTGTCAGGTGGAGGAATAATTATTTTCTGCGTAATAAGGAGGCACTTCCTTGCGGCTGCCGTGGAGCCAGCTGTCAGCCTCTCCACGTACAGTACTCTTTCGATGGAAGTCATTCCTTGACCATGCTGACCACGCCACGCTGAGAGCACCAGGGCAGTGGACGACGGCGAGGCCTAGGAAGGGGACGATGCGGAGCCGGGGAAGATGCGGCAGTGGATGCCCACGTGTAGAGGAGTATGAGGATTCACTGGTTCGCTGCGGTGTGAAGCTGCTGTCGCCGCAGAATAACAAGGGGTGTGCGTGAGTACAGGGATGGCCTGGCCAGCGGTGGGAGTAGTAGGGGGCGGTGAGGCCTCTGCCGCATCGCAGCCGGCCACGGGAGAGAGGAGCACGAGGCATGACCGACGCTGCTTTGGGGGGCTGGAGCAAGAAGACCAGAGGTTGAAGAAGCACTACTGCCATTGGATGGACATCGTACGGTCATTGGAGCTAGAATCGTACATATTGACTAAGTTGACAAAGCCCTCCATCCCCGTCAACTTAGTAGGCCCACAAGTCAGCCTGCCACTATACTGGGGCCCAGCTAGCAGGGGGAGTATTCATTTTTTTGTGCGTAATAAGGACACACTTCCTTGCGTGCGAAGATATAGCTGGTGGGTCCGAGCTGTTAGTGGCGGTAATGTTTTTTTCGCAAAATACAGAGGCACTTTCGGTGGGTCCCAGATGTCAGGTGGAGGAATCATTATTTTGCGTGTAATAAGGAGGCATTTCCTTGCGTGCGGCTGTGGACCCAGCTGTCAGCCTCTCCACGTACAGTCCACTTCAGATGCATGTCGGTCGTTGACCACGTTGACCAGGCCGCGCAAAGAGCACCAGGGCGGTGGACGACGGCGAGGCCTAGGATGGGAACGACACGGAGGCAGGGAAGACTTGACAGTTGAGGGAGTCCTGGATTAGGGGGTCTCCGGACAACCGGACTATTGGACTATGAAGATACAAGATTGAGGACTTTGTCCCATTTTCGGATGGGACTCTCCTTGGCGTGGAAGGCAAGCTAGGCAATACGGATATGTAGATCTCCTCCCTTGTAACCGACTCTGTGTAACCCTAGCCCCCTCCGGTGTCTATATAAACCGAAGGGTTTAGTCCGTAGGACAACACACAATCATACCATAGGCTAGCTTCTAAGGTTTAGCCTCTACGATCTCGTGGTAGATCAACTCTTGTAATACTCATATCATCAAGAACAATCAAGCAGGACGCAGGGTATTACCTCCATCAAGAGGGCCCGAACCTGGGTAAACATCGTGTCCCCTGCTTCCTGTTACCATCTGCCTTAGACGCACAGTTCGGGACCCCCTACCCGAGATCTGCCAGTTATGACACCGACATTGGTGCTTTCATTGAGAGTTCCACTGTGTCGTCACCATAAGGCTTGATGGCTCCTTCGATCATCGGCAGCGATGCGGTCCAGGGTGAGGTTTTCCTCCCCGGAGAGATCTTTGTATTCGGCGGCTTCGCACTGCGGGCCAATTCGCTTGGCCATCTGGCGCAGAACAAGAGCTACGCCCCTGGCCATCAGGTCATATTCGGAAACTTAAACTACACCGCCGACGTCCGCGGAGACTTGATCTTCGATGGATTCGAGCCCGTGTCAGGTGCGCCGCACAGTCACGACGAGCACGACGTAACTCTGCCGTCGGACAGTGTTCGGGAGATTGCATCTGCAACTATTCCGTCCGTCAATTCAGGGAAAATCGCTCCATCCTAGAGCAGAGGGATAGACCCCGCTATGGAGATCGCACTCTCAGTGGTGATGGAGCCGGATACTGACTTCACCCCTTACGAGAGCCGTGTCGTGATACGTCTCCAACGTATCTATAATTTTTGATTGCTCCATGCTATATTATCTACTGTTTTAGACATTATTGGGCTTTATTATTCACTTTTATATTATTTTTGGGACTAACCTATTAACGGCAGGCCCAACCCAGAATTGCTGTTTTTTTGCCTGTTTTAGGGTTTCGAAGAAAAGGAATATCAAACGGAGTCCAAACGGAGTGAAACCTTCGGAAACGTAATTTTCTCATCAGATAAGATCCAGGAGACTTGGACCCTCCGTCAAGAAAGCCACGAGGTGGTCACGAGGGTAGGGGCGCGCCCCCTGCCTCGTGGGGCCCTCAAAGCTCCACCGACGTACTTCTTCCTCCTATATATATCCACGTACCCCCAAACGATCAGGGACGGAGCCAAAAACCTAATTCCACCACCGCAACTTTTTGTATCCACGAGATCCCATCTTGGGGCCTGCTCCGGAGCTCCGCCGGAGGAGGCATCGATCATGGAGGGCTTCTACATCATCATCCAAGCCCCTCCGATGAAGTGTGAGTAGTTTACTTCAGACCTACGGGTCCATAGCTAGAAGCTAGATGACTTCTTCTCTCTTTTTGGATCTCAATACAATGTTCTCCCCCTCTCTCGTGGAGATCTATTCGATGTAATCTTCTTTTTGCGGTGTGTTTGTTGAGACCGATGAATTGTGTGTTTATGATCAAGTCTATCTATGAATAATATTTGAATCTTCTCTGAATTCTTTTATGTATGATTGGTTATCTTTGCAACTCTCTTCGAATTATCAGTTTGGTTTGGCCTACTAGATTGGTTGTTCTTGCCATGGGAGAAGTGCTTAGCTTTGGGTTCGATCTTGTGGTGTCCTTTCCCAGTGACAGAAGGGGCAGCAAGGCACGTATTGTATCGTTGCCATCGAGGATAACAAGATGGTTTTTTTTATCATATTGCATGAAACTATCCCTCTACATCATGTCATCTTGCTTAAGGCGTTACTCTGTTTTTAACTTAATACTCTAGATGCATGCTGGATAGCGGTCGATGAGTGGAGTAATAGTAGTAGATGCAGAATCGTTTCGGTCTACTTGTCTCGGACATGATGCCTATATACATGATCATACCTAGATATTCTCATAACTATGCTCAATTCCGTCAATTGCTCAATAGTAATTTGTTCACCCACCGTAGAATACTTATGCTCTTGAGAGAAGCCACTAGTGAAACCTATGGCCCCCGGGTCTCTTTCTCATCATATCAATCTCCATCACTTTATTATTGCTTAGCTTTTACTTTGCTTTTACTTTATTTACTTTGCATCTCTATACCAAAAATACCAAAAATATATATTATTTATCATCTCTATCAGATCTCACTTTCGTAAGTGTCCATGAAGGGATTGACAACCCCTAAGCGTGTTGGTTGCATTGAGCTATTGTTTTTGTGTAGGTACGAGGGACTCGAGCGTAGCCTCCTACTGGATTGATACCTTGGTTCTCAAAACTGAGGGAAATACTTATGCTACTTTGCTGCATCATCCCTTCATGTTCGGGGAAATCCAATGCAGTGCTCAAGAGGTAGCATGTCGCCGAACCACTGGATTCACCTCCGTCCATGGACTCTGAGCCGCTTACATCCGTGCCCGTCGAATCGGACTAGGTGCTGATATCTTTCAGCACTCGCCCTTCGGCGATGTGCTAAATTCATTGAGGTCCCTCTCCCTATCAGGAGAACCTTGGACGAACTATGTCCGACTAGAATGGGATGCGGACGACGAAGAAATTCGCTGCCCACCCACCACCCACTTAGTAGCCACTGTCGACAATTTAACCGACATGCTCGACTTCGACTCCGAAGACATCAACGGTATGGACGACTATGCAGGAGACGAGCAGGAACCACAGCCCATAGGGCGCTGGACCGCTACATCATCATACGACATATATATGGTGGACACCCCTAAAGAAGGCAATGGCGACAAGACACCGGAAGATGACCCAAGCGCCGACGTCAGCGGCGCCACTCTAAGTCCCGCCACAGCAAAAGTAGTGATACCGGCACAAGAGATAATAACACTCCGGATAGTGCCGAAGACAATCACAATCCCCTCCAGCACGATGTGGAGCCGGAGGATGAACAAGCCAGCCCTCTAGAGCAGGCAGCAGATGGAGAACCGGAGGAGGACAATTACATGCCTCTATCCGAAGACGAGGCGAGCCTCGGCGACAAAGAATTTATCGTGCCTGAGGACCCCGTCGAACAGGAGCGCTTCAAGCGCCGGCTTATGGCCACAACAAATAGCCTGAAGAAAAAGCAACAACAACTTCAAGCTGATCAAGACTTGCTAGCAGACATATGGACTGAAGTCCTTGCGGCCGAGGAATACGAACTCGAGCGCCCCTCCAAGAGTTACCCAAAATGCAGATTGCTACCTCACCTCGAGGAGGAAGCATTGAAACCTCATGCACCAGTGTACGATGTGGCTGACCGGCCACTGCGTGGCCTAGCCAAAGAGGCGTTTCAGCCTGAAGTTCAGCCTGCACCCCGCCGCCACTCAATCCAAAATACCAAGGCTTAGGGCAAAACACGGGACCTGCAAGACGTATTGGACAGTAACGAAAAACTTGAAAGGTCAGTATACAGGTCACGGGCACGCGCGCCAACACGGGACGATGATCGTCGCGCCGGATACGCCAAAAGCAAATCCGGCCGGGCCGAATACAGCAGACAAGACTCATATGAACTGCGTCGGGATATAGCCCGGCACAGAGGCGCCGCACACCCCCCATGCTTCACAGATGAAGTTATGGATCACAAATTCCTGGAGGGTTTCAAACCTGTAAATATGGAATCATATGATGGTACAACAGATCCCGCCGTATGGATTGAGGATTTCCTCCTTCACATCCACATGGCTCGTGGTGATGATCTACACGCCATCAAGTACCTCCCACTAAAACTCAAAGGACCAGCTCGGCATTGGCTGAATAGCTTGCCAGCAGACTCTGTCGGCAGTTGGGAGGATCTGGAAGACGCATTCCTTGACAACTTCCAGGGCACTTATGTGCGACCACCAGATGCCGATGACTTGAGCCATATAACTCAGCAGCTAGGGGAATCTTCCAGACAATTCTGGACACGGTTCCTGACTAAGAAAAAGCAAATTGTTGACTTTCCGGACGCAGAGGCCCTCGCGGCATTCAAGCACAACATCCGTGACGAGTGGCTTGCCCGCCACCTTGGCTAGGAGAAGCCGAAGTCTATGGCAGCCCTCACGACACTCATGACCCGCTTTTGCGTGGGCGAGGATAGCTGGCTGGCTCGCAGCAATAACACATCGAGGAATCCGGGCGCTTCGGATACCAAAGATGCCAACGGTAGACAACGTCGTAACAGACCAAAGCGCCGCAATAACAGCGATAACACCGAGGATACGGCAGTCAATGCCGGATTCAGAGGCTCTAGATCCAGTCAGCGGAAAAGCCATTTAAAAGTACTCCGGCTCCGTCCAGTTTAGATCGCATACTGGATCGCTCGTGTCAAATCCACGGCACCCCTGACAAGCCAGCCAATCACAACAACAGAGAATGCTGGGTGTTCAAGCAGGTCGGCAAGTTAAATGCCGAAAACAAGGACAAGGGGCTGCATAGTGATGACGAGGAGGAGCCCCGGCCACCGAACATGGGAGGACAAAACGGGTTCCCCCCACAAGTGAAGATGGTGAACATGATATACGCAACCCACATTCCTAAGAGGGAGCGGAAGCGTGCACTAAGAGACGTCTATGCGATGGAGCCCGTCGCCCCAAAGTTCAACCCATGGTCTGCTTGCCCGGTCACCTTTTATCATAGGGATCACCCCACTAGTATCCGTCATGGCGGATCCGCTGCACTGGTCCTAGACCCCATCATCGACGGATTTCATCTCACTCAAGTCCTTATGGATGGCGGCAGCAGCCTGAACCTGCTCTATCAGGATACAGTGCGAAAAATGGGTATCGATCCCTTGAGGATCAAACCCACCAAAACCACCTTTAAAGGCGTCATCCCAGGTGTAGAGGCCCATTGCACGGGCTCAATCACACTGGAAGTAGTCTTCGGATCACCGGACAACTTCCGAAGCGAGGAGTTAATCTTCAACATTGTCCCGTTTCGCAGTGGCTATCATGCACTGCTTGGATGAACTGCATTTGCAAAATTCAATGCAGTACCGCATTACGCATACCTCAAGCTCAAGATGCCAGGACCTTGGGGGGTCATAACAGTGAATGGAAACACAGAACGCTCACTCTGCATGGAAGAGCACACTACAGCTATCGGTGTCAAAACCGACGGATCTCGGGTAGGGGGTCCCGAACTGTGCGTCTAGGCCGGATGGTAATAGGAGACTGGGGACAATTTGTTTTACCCAGGTTCGGGCCCTCTCGATGGATGTAAAACCCTACTCCTGCTTGATTAATATTGATGATATGGGTAGTACAAGAGTAGATCTACCACGAGATCGAGGAGGCTAAACCCTAGAAGCTAGCCTATGGTATGATTGTGTACGGAGTTGATTCTGTCCTACGAACTACAACCCTCCGATTTATATAGACACGGGATAGGGTTAGGGTTACATAGAGTCAGTTACAATGGTAGGAGATCTTGAATATCCGCATCGCCAAGCTTGCCTTCCACGCCAAGAAAGTCCCCTCCGGACACGGGACAAAGTCCTCAATCTTGTATCTTCATAGTCCAGGAGTCCGGCTGAAGGTATAGTCCGGCTACCCGAACACCCCTAATCCAGGACTCCCTCAGTAGCCCCCGAACCAGGCTTCAATGACGACGAGTCCGGCGCGCAAATTGTTCGGCATTGCAAGGCGGGTTCTTCTCCAAATCTTGTGTACCTGTAGGAATAATGTCCGATTCTTGTAATGTAGTGCTCCTCGGCTTCCCCGCCCAATAATGGACGTCTTCCACGTGTAAAACAGATGCGACAAGTCGGGGTGTTTTTACATTCACACCCCTAGCCGTATGAACAAGCCGTCTATTTAACAGGATGGGGATTTAGATCCAAGCCACACCTTCTCCCTTCCGCGAGTAATCATTAGAGCGCGTCCAGCAAAGGTCTATTCCAACATGGCTAGCCGTCGCAGCTCCTCCCCTCGCCCCTCCGGTCCCAAACCCGGGGACTGGGAGAGTTGCACCATCCCACATAGTGAGTTAGCGTCGCTTCAGGCCAAGGGATTTCTCCCTCAGGCATGCATGGTCCCGGTCCGAGCCGCTCTCGCCACCTATAATGGTGGAAAACAAGCGGAGAGCACCCCCAATCCTTCTAAAGGAGAGCGCGTGTGCCTTGTCCCCTATCTGTTAAGGGGACTGGGATTTCCGATTCACCCATTTCTCCGCGGGCTTCTGGAGTTTTACGGCCTCCAGCTGCACAATCTCACGCCCGGCTCCGTATTACATATTGCGGGTTTCGTCATTCTCTGCGAGCTATTTTTAGGCGTTGAAGCCCATTTCGCACTGTGGAAGAGGTTATTCTGCCTGGTGCCCTGTTCTCAGAAGGGGTCTATATACCATGTGGGCGGAGCCGAAGTATGGCGCATCGCCGGGACCGGATACCTATCCGGAACCCCAAAGGAAGCGTCTGAGGGCTGGCCTTCGGAATGGTTTTATATAGAGGATGTCCCGCTACCGGACCCTATCCGGGCCGGTCTCCCTGAGTTCAAGAGTGCTCCATTGAAGAAACGCTTGAGCTAGCGTGCGCGGAGCTCTCAGAGAGAAAGTGACAGAGACGTCCTTTATCTGATGGGCCGGATAAGGCTGTTAGCTCATTCCGGACTAACCATGATTGGAGTCATGGCCGCATGCATCATGCGGGGGGTATAGCCGCTTCAATATAGAGGCCACCCAATGTGGGAATTCAACGGGGAGGATGATGCCACCCGTTACGGTCGTAAAGGGCCGGACTCGGCCGCCGTTCTAGTAAGGACCTTATCCTCTCTGTACAAGGGAGAAAAGGAGGAATTCCTCCGCGTCAATCCGCGGGTCGGATTCAGTATGAACGATCCTCCAAGTTGGGTAAGTGAACAACTTCGCTTGCCCGTTTTGTTTTATACCCCCGTGGTTAGATAGGTAGTCTAACGACTTCAATGTAGGGACTGCGAAAGGAGGTAAAGAACATATGCAGCCACCCTCCACAACCCGAGGACCCAGAACGGTCCCTTGATCCGGACTCCGAAGAGGATCCGGATATATCGGTGCAGCTTATCGATGGGGTGTTTTATCAACTAAGCAAGGACAATACCTTGGTAGCCATCACAGCGGATTACCCAGGGTTAATTTCGGCCTCCCAGGTGACGGAAACCGGAGTCTCATTCCCTTGAGAGGGATTCCACTCTCGCGTATTTCGGTGTTTCTGACGTCAACCGTGTTTTGCAGGGGAGATTTCCGAGGAGGAGGCCGAATCTACGGCGGTCAGCCAAAGAGGGGCCGCAGAGCCCCGTAGGGCAAAAAGAAATGAAGTCCGGACTGAAATGCCGGCGCAAAGGTATAGCGCACCTTTTGTTTCCCTGGAGTTATTCTGTCAGGGTATATTAACGCTCGTGCTATCCTCAGGACGAAGAGACCTCGCCGGACTGCATCCGGAGAGGTTGCCAATCGCGGCTCCACCAGCCAGCCTCCAACGTCTGGCCAGGAAGCGGAGACGAGTGCAAGGCGCGCACCGGATGTTCCTCCGACAGAGGATGCGGACAGGCTGTCCGCCACAAATTCAGAAGTGGAGAGTGCCATGAACTACAGGCGTCGCCGGACAACTCTATGCGACGCTTGTTTCTCCCGAGAGGCTTTAGATGCCTTTAATTCGGGAGATGCGTACCTCCGTGCTGCTCAAAATGGTTTAACCAGAGCCACGGAGCAGTATGTGAAAGACATACGGGTAAGAAAATTTTGGCTAAATATGTGCACATGCCAGTAGCCCCCGAGACTTGAAACAGTTAGAACAACTGATTTAAGGATCACTTAATATGCAGGTTCTTACAGAGAAGAATGCTGTACTGTCCCAGGAGCTGGAAAAGTGCAAGGCCCAACTAGAGGCCGCACTAGCCGCAGCAGGGGAGCCCCAAGAGACCCCCTCAGGTAAAATACACTTTGAGAGACTAGTATTGTGCGGGGTGGGTGCAAATCTGACAAATCAAATTGCAGATGGCGCCGGACTCGATCCGGACAGGCAACAACTCTTACGTCAGCTAAAGGCCGGTGAGAGTATGTTGACGAGGGTGAGGCGAGAGAAGAATGATCTTCAGGATGCCAACACCAAGCTGGACGTCGAGCTTAAAGATGTTCGCGGCCAGCTTTTGGACTCCACGAAGGAGAATCAGCGGCTTCGACGCGGCATTTTTAGTAAGTGCTTGAACGAACCTTGAAAAAAGAGTTCGGCGAGGAAGTCGACTAACAGAGTAATGTCTGTAGGTATGCTCACAGGTCGTCCTGCAGAGGAGATGCCCGGTTCTACGGGTGATCTTCTTCCCGAACTCATGCAACTGCACGAGCGAGTTCAGCAGGCGATGCGAGGCGTTGCCCAAGCCTTATGGCCTGCCCACTCCGTGCCCAAGGGCCTTGGAGAGCTTGCGGACAAGCTGAAGGGAGCTCGGCGGCGCTTCCGTTTGTGGAAGATATCGGCCTACCGACAAGGCGCTCGGGAAGCCTGGGCCATGATGAAGACCCGTTTTACGAAGTCTGACACAAACCACATGGCCGAGGTCGGACCAGTGGGGCCTGACGGCAAGGAGATCCCTGTGAGCTTAGTATACGGCCAAGTAAAGTTGGCCGCGAAGTATTCCCAGCAGGACTGTAAACTAGACAGCCTGTTAGATGGTATAGAAGAGGAATACAATTAGTCAGAATGACTATGTAATTTTGAATTGACATGTGTAATGCCTTCTAGCCGGATTGTAGATCGTTTGTCGTTGCCGACCTTTTCGCTTCAACCTCGGGACCTGACGGTCCAGAGTGTGTCCGAATACCATAGCGGGTATATAAGAACCGTGGTATGCGTGGAGACCAGGCGTAGGGGTCATTAGTGCTTTATCAGACAAGTGCCCAACTAGTTATGTTATATTACATGGTTAGTAAGAAATATCTTCCAGAGAGAATAGTTCCGTTAGGGGTTCCTTTCGCTGGGAGGCATGCCCTAAAGTGCATGTCCAGACTGCATGGAAAGACGTAGAAAAAAAACATCTGGGGGCACATAAAATGGGTAAAAAGATCATCTTTTATCTCACCGACCGAATATTCCCTTAAGAATGCTAGCTTTCGGCTTCACCCAGTCTGAGGTACACATCTGGCTGACCCAGTAACAATCGCAGAGGTGCTCCCTTTACCGCCTAGCCGAACAATCGGGAACGTAGGGGTAAGCACAGGAGCCAGGCAACCCAGCTTGGCCAAAACTTAAGTCATATCGATGCATATAATGGTGAAGAAAAAGGTATATGCGGAAGTTTGACGCATGTGTGGGGCATGAAGCCCGTATAAATAATCTTCTGTTAAAGAAGCCCCCAGGTTTAATGAGCGCGGATAGCACGTCACCAGATAAGCCGTTAAGGGCTATAAAAGAAAAGAGGGGAAGGAGAAAAATGTAAGATAGAAAAAATGCAAAAAATGGACAGAGGAAGGAGACGAACACAGAGTCCGGCCCTAGGCATAGAATCTTCTGAGACGGGTGGCGTTCCACGGGTTCGGCTCGAGTCGGTTATCCGACGCATCTCGCAGGCGGTACGCCCCGCCAGTCAGGACATGGTCGATTATGAATGGACCTTCCCACTTGGGCTTGAGTTTGTCCTTTTTCTTATCCGGCAGGCGTAGAACTAGTTCGCCAACATTGTAATTTTTGGCCCGTACTTCTCTGCTTTGATATCTTCGGGCCTGCTGTTTATAAAATGCGGAACAGGCTTTTGCCACATCACGCTCCTCCTCCAAAGCGTCCAAGTTGTCATGCCGATCGAGCTGGGCTTCTCTTTCTTCGTACATGCGCACTCTAGGCGAGTCATGAATTATGTCGCAGGGCAGAACTGCCTCTGCGCCGTATACCATGAAAAATGGTGTGTATCCGGTTGTGCGATTTGGCGTGGTCCACAGCCCCCAGAGTACGGAGTCGAGCTCCTCTACCCAGTGCGTATTAGATTCCTTAAGGGACCGCACTAATCTGGGTTTGATGCCGCTCATAATGAGACCATTTGCATGTTCGACCTGGCCGTTGGTTTGTGGGTGATAGACGGAAGCATAATCGAGCTTGATGCCCATATTTTTGCACCAGAGTTTTACCTCGTCTGCGGTAAAGTTTGTACCGTTATCGGTTATGATGCTGTCGGGGACGCCATAACGGCGTACAACCCCGGATATGAAGTCTATCACAGGTCCGGATTCGGCTGTTTTAACAGGCTTGGCTTCTATCCATTTGGTGAATTCATCCACCATGACCACTAAGTATTTTTTCTATCGGTCCCGCCTTTAAGGGGTCCGACCATGTCAAGCCCCCACACCGCGAAAGGCCAGGTAATTGGTATAGTTTGGAGTGCGGTGGGTGGCATATGGCTTTGGTTGGCAAAAAGTTGGCAACCAGCGCATCGTTGGACTAAGTCCTGAGCGTCTGCCCGGGCCGTCGGCCAATAAAAGCCTGTACGGAAAGCCTTGCTAACAAGGGACCGAGCAGCGGCGTGGTGACCACCGAGTCCGGCATGAATTTCAGCCAGAAGGTTCCGCCCTTCCTCTTCGGAGATGCACCTTTGAAGGACTCCGGTAGTGCTTTTCTTATAAAGCTCTTCCTCATGGACTCTCTAGGCTTTAGATCGCCGCACTATGCAGCGGGCCTCGTTTTGATCCTCCGGGAGTTCCTTCCTAGTAAGGTAGGCTAGGAATGGTTCTATCCACGGGGCGATGACCGCCATTATTACGTGGGCTGAAGGTGTAATTTCATTGGCAGAGCCTCCAATTGTGTTAGATTGTTTGGCGTCGAGTAGTGCGGCTGGGTCCGGGCTGTTATTTTTGGGTTCCCCCTCCCATGTTACAGATGGCTTGAACAATCTTTCCAAAAATATGTTGGGGGGACCGCATCGCGTTTAGCTCCGATGCATTCCAGGACGTCCGCTGCTTGATTGTTTTCTCGGGCTATATGATGAAATTCCAGCCCTTCGAACCGAGCTGACATTTTTAGGACGGCGTTGCGGTAAGGTGCCATTTTTGGGTCCTTGGCGTCGAAGTCGCCATTTATTTGGGATATCGCGAGGTTCGAATCCCGCATACCTCTAGGCGTTGAATGCCCATGGACACTGCCACTCGGAGGCCATGTAGAAGGGCCTCGTATTCGGCTGCATTGTTGGAGTCCGTGTACATAATTTGGAGTACATACTGGACTGTGTCTCCTGTGGGGGACGTCAAAACGACGCCAGCCCCCAGTCCGGCCAACATTTTGGAGCCGTCGAAATGCATGATCCAGTTTGAGTATGTGCCGTACTCTTTAGGGAGTTCGGCCTCCGTCCATTCTGCGACGAAGTCGGCCAAAACTTGCGATTTGATAGCTCGCCGTGTCTTATAGGTTATATCAAACGGGAGGAGCTTGATGGCCCATTTTGCGATCCGGCCCGTTGCATCACGGTTGTTGATAATATCATTAAGTGGCACTTCCGAGGCTACTGTTATGGAACACTCTTGAAAGTAGTGTCGTAGCTTTCGGGATGCCATGAATACCGCGTATGCAATTTTTTGATAATGCGGGTACCATGATTTGCATGGAGTGAGGACAGTGGACATGTAGTAGACCGGCCTTTGAAGGGGGAGTTTGTGTCCGTCCGCTTCCCGCTTGACAACGAGCACTGCGCTGACAACTTGATGTGTTGCTGCAATGTACAATAGCATTGGTTTGCCAGTGTTAGGCGCGGCCAAGACTGGGTTTGTTGCCAGTATGGCTTTTATTTCCTCGAGTCCGGCCGTGGCGGCATCCGTCCACTCGAAGTGTTCGGTGCGCCGGAGTAGGCGATAAAGGGGCAGTGCCTTTTCTCCCAAGCGGGAGATGAAGCGGCTTAGAGCCGCCACGCATCCGGTTAGCTTTTGTATTTGTTTGAGGTCCTTTGCGATATCCAATTGTGACAAAGCTCAGATCTTGGCTGGATTTACTTCAATTCCTCTACCGGATACGATGAAGCCCAAGAGCTTTCCGGCTGGAACACCGAAGACGCATTTTTCTGGGTTGAGCTTGATGTCATATTTTCGGAGGTTATCAAATGTGAGCCTCAAGTCATCTACTAGAGATTCGACATGTCTTGATTTGATGACCACATCATCCACATATGCCTCCACCGTTTTGCCGATCTGATTTGCCAGACATGTCTGGATCATGCGCTGATATGTTGCGCCGGCGTTTTTAGCCCGAAGGGCATTGTGTTGAAGCAGAATGGGCCGTATGGTGTGATGAATGCTGTTGCAGCTTGGTCTAATTCTGCCATCTTGATTTGATGGTAATCGGAGTATGCGTCGAGGAAACACAATGAGTCGTGTCCTGCGGTGGCATCGATAATTTGATCGATACGGGGGAGGGGGAAGGGATCCTTTGGGCAAGCCTTGTTAAGGTCTTTAAAGTCGACACACAGGCGCCAGGATTTGTCCTTCGTTGGTACCATCACCAGGTTTGCTAGCCAGTCCGGATGTTTGATGTCTCTAATGAATCCGGCCTCCAATAGCTTGGCTAGCTCTTCTCCCATAGCCTGTCTCTTGGGTTCATAGAAACGCCAAAGGGCTTGTTTGACGGCCTTGAATCCTTTGAGGATATTTAAGCTGTGTTCGGCCAGCATGCGTGGGATCCCTGGCATGTATGAAGGGTGCCAGGCAAAAATGTCCCAATTCTCTCGTAGGAACTCTCGCAGTGCGGCGTCAACATCGGAGTTCAGTCGTGCCCCGATGGAAGCTGTTTTATTCGGGTCCGTTGAATGGACCTGGAATTTGACTATTTCGTCAGCTGGCTTGAAGGATGTGGACTTGGATCTTTTGTCGAGTGTCACGTCATCCCTGTTAACCATGGAGCGCAGCGCGGTCAGTTCCTCGGTCGCTAAGGCTTCGGATAGTGCTTCAAGGGCTAATGCGGCCGTCTTGTTTTCGGCGCGGAGTGCTGTGTCCGGATCACTAGCTAGAGTGATAATTCCATTCGGCCCGGGCATCTTAAGCTTCATGTACCCGTAATGAGGTATCGCTTGGTAGATTGTGAATGCTTCCCGCCCTAGTAAGGCGTGATGTCCGCTTTTAAATGGGGCCACCTAAAACGTGACTTCTTCGGACCTGTAATTATCCGGCGTGCCGAACACCACATCTAGTGTGATTTTTCCTGTGCAGCGCGCTTCCCGACTAGGGATTATTCCTCTAATGGTTGTGCTACTTTGCTCGACGCGGTTCCTGTCTATTTCCATTTTTTGAAGAGTCTCCTCATAAATGAGGTTCAGTCCACTGCCTCCATCCATGAGAACCTTGGTGAGGCGAAAGCCGTCCACTATGGGACTGAGGACCAATGCGGCTGGTGCTCGGGCTGTTCGGAATCTAGGTTCATCACTTGCGTTGAAAGTAATGGCAGTGTCGCTCCATGGATTTAGTGTTGCAACTTGATAGACTTCGGGGAGGTTGCGGAGTGTTCTTTTTCGCATGTTGTTTGATGCGAAGGTCTCGAAGACTGTGAGAAAGGTACTGGTGTCCTCGAGCTGGCTTTCTACGGCCTCCGGATTTAAGAGGTCGTCGCCAATTTTGGCTACCTGCCGGAGTATCCAACATGCTCTAAGGCTGTGAGTTGGTGTGGCGTCCTCTGTACTGTGAATTCTACAGGGTCCATCAAGCCACCTTTCTAGTTCGGTTCCATGCCCTGTAAAGGGTTTTGGTTTTTTGCTTTTTATCCCGGGTGTCCTATGATGATGCACCCTCTTAGTTCGGACGGGATTACTATTCAAGGCCGGATTATCCCAAAATTTTGTTTCGGTTTTCCAGGCACTTTCCATCACACAGTATTTTTGTACTATGGACGCCAAGTCAGCGAAGCATGTAATATCACGACGACTTATGGCGTTAAGGATTCCCTCGTCCGTGCAATTACTGCAGAAAATTGATATTGCCTCTCCCTCGCGGCAATCCTGTGTCCTGTTCATAACCAGGAGGAATCTGGCCCAGTAATGATGTACTATTTCATCGGGCCTCTGCCTGACTTGGGAGAGATCGCTTATGTTCGGGTGGGCGGGTGTCATTGAATCTGAAAACTTACCCAATCCAAGATTCGGAGGCCGAAGAATTTCTAAACTCAGAAGTTCGGATTCCCGGACGCTATCCAACGAATCCGGCCCGTTGCCTGATCCTAAGCTCAGGTCTTGAGTTGCATCCTCCCCTCCGCGGGTATCCGGCTTGGAGGGATTGGGAATTCAGACGTAACTAGTCCTTAAAATAGATGAAGGGTCGCCGCCCTGCGCCTCTACCACAGCAACGTGGTGGGTGACTTGGGGAGAGTTAATTTCTCTTAGATCGGGTTTAACCCCAACCTGGTCGTAATCCGTAGCGACCCCCAGGGCGGCGATTCGATCCAAGAGCTCGTTTACGGAAGAGAGCTCCATTGGATCTAACTGCTCGACGAGCTCCGAGCTGACGTGTAGATTGCTTTTGATGACCCGAGAGGTCACCGTCGGTGCAACAGCCGAACAGGCGGTCATGAGGAAACCAACTAGCCGGAGGGTTTGGCCGACAGCCAAGGCTCCCTTAGCTACGGCGCCGTCTTTGAAGACAGGAGAAGGCATCCTTCCTGATTGTGACGGCACAGAGGAACTCTCAATGAAAGCACCAATGTCGGTGTCAAAACCGGCGGATCTCGGGTAGGGGGTCCCGAACTGTGCGTCTAGGCCGGATGGTAACAGGAGACTGGGGACACTTTGTTTTACCCCGGTTCGGGCCCTCTCGATGGAGGTAAAACCCTAGTCCTGCTTGATTAATATTGATGATATGGGTAGTACAAGAGTAGATCTACCACGAGATCGAGGAGGCTAAACCCTAGAAGCTAGCCTATGGTATGATTGTGTACGGAGTTGATTCTGTCCTACGGACTACAACCCTCCGGTTTATATAGACACCGGATAGGGTTAGGGTTACATAGAGTCGGTTACAATGGTAGGAGATCTTGAATATCCGCATCGCCAAGCTTGCCTTCCACGCCAAGGAAAGTCCCCTCCGGACACGGGACAAAGTCTTCAATCTTGTATCTTCATAGTCCAGGAGTCCGGCTGAAGGTATAGTCTGGCTACCCGAACACCCCCTAATCCAGGACTCCCTCAGCAGCCCTCGCAGCAGAAGCACAAAGCAGCCTTTCAAGGCAAACCACTAATTTGGCGATACAGCCCCCGAACACCTTCAAGCGTGTCCGGAGTAAACTGCAACAGGATCGCCTGGCATGTTCAGTGCTCGCCTAGCAATTCGTCCCCTGTCCCAGTCCCAGTCAAGCAACGAAATCCATGCCACGCGTACATAATTACGCACTGAAATTACCATGGACATAGGCGGGGGCACGATCAGGGCACGTCCCGCAATGCGGCTTAACCGCCCTCAGGGCTGTATATCTTTATCATTTCTTTTCTCTTTCAGGGCCTAACTCTCTGGAAGCCCTTTCCGGAAGTATGATTGCTGGACACATTACAGGAAGGAACAACCAAGGCGGCAAGAAGCTAAGATGTACACGGGAACCCCCAGGTGGTCTCTAATAATAATACCCGCTTTCTATACGCAGCTTGCCCTTGGATAGGACATTTCAAATAGTCCTACTTTTTGCTTATTGCACTACCTGTACCAGTACGCTTCGACGTATTATTTAAATAACAATGCATAGCATTAGTCTATTATTGCATTATTTTTTCCCTTTATGTCCATTTACGACAATCCGCACCCGTCAATTAGGGTACGATCAGTACGCCAGGGGCTTTCGTTTACCCCATAATACGGCGTGAGAAGTCCGAACACTTTCGACAGTGCGGCACCCCGAACTTATAGCATTATATGCATCAGCTCCGAAACATGTCTTGGGTCAATAGTTGGGTTTGCCCGGCTCCCATGCTTTGGTACCTTACGTTCCGCTATATCGGCTAAGGTAGCGGTGGGAGAACTACTGCGATTGTGTCCCGGTTCTTCTGGACGAGCACCTCAGTAGAGGAAGCCGAAAACTGATTCTCATGATAAGGCGAGAGACTGGTCGCTGTTCGAGAGGTCTCAAGTCCTTAAAGACTTTTTACGCTTCGGGCGAGGAGTCGGCCTTGTCCGGCTTAGGCGTGTATAGCGCCCCAAATTCGGCCTTCTGAATACTAGGGGCTTCGCCAAAATTTAAAATTGTAGACTTCTATGGCTAAGTGAGAGTGATAAAGCATTATAGTCTGATTGCCTGGTTCGTTGCGCTGAACACCTCCCTTGAGGGACCCAAAATTGGGGTAAAGAGTGCTTAGGTTTATCCCGAACACCCCAGTACTAGTTACATGGGGGCAGAAGCCGACGACTGGCCAACTCTCAGATTTTATAAACGGCCGCACAGAAGGTAATATTTTGAATTAAAAAAGCGTCGCATGGCGCAAATGAACTCGTTTCATATTACAGGATCACATGAGCATGTTCATTCAAAAATTACATCCTTGGCACACTCATCCGCCACAAGGTGGGAACCCTTCAGGACACTCTCATAGTACATCTCGGGGCAGTGATGCTCCTTGCCCTCCGGCGGCCCCTCCTTCACAAGCTTCACGGCGTCTAGCTTCGCCCAGTGCACCTTCGCCCGGGCAATAGCCATGCGCGCACCCTCGATGCAGACGAACCTCTTTATGACTTTAAGCCGTGGGCAGGCGTCGACGCGTCGCCTTACCAGACCAAAGTAGCTGCCGGGCAGGGGCTCGCTAGGATACATCCGGACTATAAGGCCCCTCATGGCCTGTTCGGCCGCCTTGGGAAGCTCGACCAATTGCTTTAGCTGGTCGCTCAAGGGCACGGGGTGTTCGGTCCCAGTATACTGAGACCAGAACAAATTTTCTGTCGAGCTCCCCTCCTGATCTTGGTAAAACTCTGCGGCATCCAGTACACTGCGGGGAAGATCTGTGAACGCCCCCGGAGAGCTCTGAATTCGGGTAAGTGAAAGGAAAGTTTCCTCCACATGCTTGCTTTGCATAATGAATGCCTTACCCGCTGCTATCTTCTTCACCGCTTCAATCTCCTGGAGGGCCTTGTGGGCCTTGGCCTTGGCGCTCCAGACGCTTTCAAGCGCCTGCGCAAGCTCGGAATCTCGCGTCTTAGAGTTAAGCTCCAAGTACTCATGCGTTTTGGCGAGAGCCTCAAGCTCTTGCTGCACCTCGCCTACTCAGGCTTCTTGCTTCTCCCGTTCAGTGCGCTCCTTGGCCGCTTTGTCTTCGGCCTCGGACAGCGCCGTCCTCAGGGTTGCCACTTCGATCGTGGCCCTGGCAAATCCATGATGATCCTATTACTTTACACCCGAACTTCTTTTTAAATATATAGACAAGGGTATTGCTTAACTTTGCTCTCCTCGAGCTGCCTCTTGGTAAGGCTGAGCTCATTCTCGGACCGCTCCAGATCTTGCTTCAGTGCAGAGACCTCCGCAGTACGTGCGGCAGCGGCCAGCAGAGAAGCATCCACATACACATAGATATATTTTGATTAGACTCCTGAGTGGTCATTTGATCCTCTATTCAGCCTTTCTAATCGAACGCCGAGCAGAGCATCAGGGGCTACTATCTATGTGGTAATATTTTCTTATATTTTGATTGCTTACCTCAAAGCCTGTTAGGAGGCTGGCGCAAGCTTCAGTCAGTCCGTTTTTGGCGGAATGAACTTTCTCAATCACCGCACTCATGATAGTACAGTGCTCTTCGTCTATGGAAGTGCCGCGAAGCACCGCGAAGCACGTCCAGCAAGTTGTCCGGTGCCTCTGGATAGACAGAGGACACCGGCACGGGCGGCTTGCCCCCCTTAACGTGGGGTCGCCCGCCGGAGTCCGGAACCACCGAAGATTCCAGTGCAATGTTCGGCTGGGGGCCGAACCTGGAGCCCATGGGAGTCCGGCTCCCTTTGCGCCTAGGGTCCGGAAGGTCGCCTCGAGGCGCCCCCAGGACTGCCTCCCCTTGGCCCGGTGTCTGTTGAGACAACACCTCAACGTTGTCCGCAGGGCAAGGAGTGGAGGCGGTCGGAAAACAACCTCCGTTCATATCCGACGAGTCCAACGAACCACTCGTCGAAGTTACGTCGAGATGAGCTCGGGACGGACTGCATAATCATGTTCGGCATGAGAAGAAGCAGTGCAGTAAAACATACCACAAATTACTATGGTGTCCGGATACTTACGACTTCGCCAAGGGCTTGACCCTGGGTAGCCACTTGTCACCGCCGTAGGCGACCGTCGTGGAGCAGTCCGGAGAGAGGGTCTTGCCCTTCTTGGACCCTTCGGCCTCCCCGGTTGGGTCGGCCTTCCTTTTCTTGTCTCCCCCGACTGGGGGGAGGGGACTTTCCTCTTTCTCCTCCTCGTCTTCATGGGAGGAGTGCGCATCGGAGTCATCAGACGATGAGTCTATTACGACCTTGCGCCGGAGACCCTTTCGGGTCCCCGCGGCCTTCTTCTTGGTCTTCTTCACCGGCACCTCGTTAGGTGCCGGAGTCAGCATCTCCGTTAGGAGAGCGCCTGCAGGATCTTCGGGCTGGGGGGCTGGGCAATCAAGCTGCTCCGCTGTCTTTATCCAGTCCTGTTTATGACATAGAAGCTTAGATCCTACATATGACTAAATCGGGGAAAATAAATACCCTGAGAGATATAAAAACTTACCGGATTGGCGTGGCGCTTTGCGCTGAGTCCGCGGTCCTCGGTGAGGGAAGGAGGTACCTCGGCGCCCTTGAACGACACCCTCCAGACATCACCGTGCGTCGTGTCATAGAGCTCTCGCAGCGTCTGGTGCTTGGCCGAGTCGAACTCCCACAAATCGAATGCCCGTCGTTGACATGGGAGGATCCGGCGGAAGAGCATGACCTGGACCGCGTTGACGAGCTTGATTTTCTTGCTCGTCATGTTTCGGATGCAGGTCTGGAGTCCGGTCAACTCAACCGAAGAACCCTAGGACATGCCGTTCTCTTTCCAGGAGGTGAGCCGCGTGGGGATTCTGGATCAAAATTTGGGGGACGCCACCCAGTTGGAGTCACACGGCTTGGTGATGTAGAACCACCCCGATTGCCACCCCTTTATGGTATCCACATAGGTGCCCTCGAGCCAGGTGACGTTAGGCATCTTGCCCACCATGGCGCCTCGGCACTCTGCTTGCTGGCCACCCACCACCTTCGGTTTAACATTGAAGGTTTTCAGCCATAGGCCGAAGTGGGGCCTGATGCGGAGGAAGGCCTCGCACACGACGATAAACGCCGAGATGTTGAGGATGAAATTGGGGGCCAGATCATGGAAATCCAGCCCATAGTAAAACATGAGCCCGCAGACAAATGGGTGGAGGGGAAATCCCAGTCCGCGGACAAAATGGGTAAGAAAAACTACCCTCTCATGGGGTTCGGGTGTAGGGACGATCTGTCCTGCGTCTGGCAGCCGGTGTGCGATATCCGCGGCCAGGTATCGGGCTGCCCGCAACTTTGCGATGTTCTCCTCCATGATGGAGGAGACCATCCACTTGCCTCCTGCTCCGGACATGCTTGGAATGGTTTGAGAAGTAGAACACGACCTTGGGCGCAGGAGCTCGAGTGCGAGGAGCTAGAAGGCGTGGGTAAAAGGGGGTAAAACCTTGTCCCTTTATAAGGGCGAAAGAGGCGATGCGTCTCCCCACTTGCCTGGTAAAACCGCTTATTCCCCAGGCCCTAGGGGGGCCCACGAGGTAGGGGGGCATGCCCTAGGGGGGGCACCCTCGTGGACAGGGTGTGGGCCCCCTGGTCTTCATCTTTGGCGAGGATTTTTATTATTTTTTCTAAGATGTTCCGTGGAGTTTTAGGTCATTCCGAGAATATTTGTTTTCTACACATAAAACAACATCATGGCAATTCTACTGAAAACAACATCAGTCCGGGTTAGTTCCATTCAAATCATACAAGTTAGAGTCCAAAACAAGGGCAAAAGTGTTTGTAAAAGTAGATACAACGGAGACGTATCAACTCCCCAAGCTTAAACCCTTGCTTGTCCTCAAGCAATTTAGTTGACAAACTGAAAGAAAGAAAGAAAAACTTTTACAAACTCTGTTTGCTCTTGTTGTTGTAACTATGTCAAGCCAGCATTCATGTTTTCAGCATAGATCATAACTAACCACATTTGCAATAATTCTCAGGTCTCATAATTACTCATATCAATAGCATAATCAACTAGCAAGTCATAATAATAAATCTCAGATGACAACACTTTCGCAAAACAATCATAATATGATATAACAAGATGGTATCTCGCCAGCCCTTTTTGAGACCGGAAAACATAAATGCAGAGCACCTTTAAAGATCAAGTTCTGACTAGACATTGTAATTCATGGTAAAAGAGATCCAATCATAGTAACACCCATCATAGATTAATAGTGCTGAATGCAAATGACAGTTGTGCTCTCCAGCTAGTGCCTTTTAACAAGAGGGTGATGACTCAACATAAAAGTAAATGGATAGGCCCTTCGCAGAGGGAACCAGGGATTTGTAGAGGTGCCAGAGCTCGGTTTTGCAATAGAGATAAATTGTATTTTGAGCGGTATACTTTCATTGTCAACGTAGAAACTAAGAGATGGCGATATCTTCCATGCTAAACACATTATAAGCGGTTCCCAAACAGAATGGTAAAGTTTATACTCCCCCTCCACCAACAAGCATCAATCCATGACTTGCTCAAAACAACGAGTGTCTCCAACATACATCAGGTCCCAGGGGGAGTTTTTTTTGCAATTAATTTTGATTTAGTTTGCATAAAGCATGGGACTGGGCATCCCGGTGACCAGCCATTTTCTCGTGAGTGAGGAGTGGAGTCCACTCCTCTTGAGAATAACCCGCCTAACACAGAAGATAAGGACAGCCTTGGTTGATACATGAGCTATTTGAGCATACAAAACAGAATGTTTATTTGAAGGTTTAGAGTTTGGCACATACAAATTTACTTCGAACGGCAGGTAGATACTACATATAGGAAGGTATGGTGGACTCATCTGGAATAACTTTGGGGTTTAAGGGATTGGATGCACAAGCAGTATTCCCGCTTAGTACAGGTGAAGGCTAGCAAAAGACTGGGAAGCGACCAACTAGAGAGCGACAACAGCCATGTACATGCATTAAAATTAATAAACATTTGGATGCAAGCATGAGTAGGATATAATCCACCATGAACATAAATATCGTGAAGGCTATGTTGATTTTATTTCAACTACATGCGTGAACATGTGCCAAGTCAAGTCACTTAAATCATTCAAAGGAGGATACCACCCCATCATACCACATCATAATCATTGCAATAGCATGTTGGCACACAGGGTAAATCATTATAACTCATAGCTAATCAAGCATGGCACAAGCAACTATGATCTCGAATTGTCATTGCAAACATGTTTATTCATAATAAGCTGAATCAAGAACGAGGGACTCATCATATTTACAAAAACAAAAGAGGTCGAGTTCATACCAGCTTTTCTCATCTCGGTCAGCCCATCATATATCATCATAATTGCCTTTCACTTGCACGACCGAACGATGTGAATAATAATAAGAGTGCACGTGCATTGGACTAAGCTGGAATCTGCGAGCATTCAATAAACAGGAGAAGACAAGGCAATATGGGCTCTTGGTTAAATCAACAATAATGCATATATGAGCCACTTCAAGAATTTAATTATGGTCCTCTCCTACTGACCCCCAAAGAAAAGAAATAAAACTATTTACACGGGAAAGCTCCCAACAAGCAAAAGAAGAACGGGAAATATTTTTGGTTTTATTTTTAATTATTACTACTACAGCAGAAAAATAAATTACTACTATTTTTTTGGTTTTTCTTAATGTTTAACAAACACATAGGAAGAGAGCAGGAAAAAGAAAATGAACTAGCATGGATATTACAGTGCAAGAGTATGAGCACCAACATCTAGTGATGAGTGTGTGTGAGCATAAATGTAATGTCGGTGAGAAATACGTACTCCCCCAAGCTTAGGCTTTTGGCCTAAGTTGGTATATTGCCAGGGATAGCCTGGCGGATACCCGTAAGTGTCACTGGGGTCGTACTATGGCGAAGAATAGTTGGGATCATACTGTGATGAAGAAGAAGACTCTGACTGCCACTGGCTGACAGTCATCTCTGGATCCCAAGAATAAATAGATTGTCATGGAGGCTCATCTTGTGGTTCCTGTTCCGGGGCTGGTGCGGGATTCTTGTAAGCTTGGACGGCAGCCCACGTAACGAGGTAGGGTCCTACAAAAGTAAACAAAGAAGGAGCAGGCAACGTAATAGTTTCAAGATAATGTTTATCAAAGTATAACTTATGTTTGAGCTCTCCATTCCTGTCCTTAACAAGAAAATCATGAGCTATCATGCTCTTATAGTCTAGATAAGCATTAGGCAGCAATTTTTCTTCTTTCTCATAATGCCTAATAGCTATGTTAAAGTGTGCAGGAAGGTGAGATGCATAAATGCCTCCAAAGATGGGGCCTTTAGTACGGTTCAGACTCAATCGCCTAGCAATAATTCCGCCCATACTGACAGTGTTGTCGCGGTATAAACCATGGAACGGAATAATAATATCAGGAACACTAAGGTTCCCACAGTTCCCACGACCAATCAAGCATCGACTAGCAAATAAAGCAAAATAGCATAACATAGGAAAATGTATGCTAGTGAATCTTGCATCAGAAACCTTCCTGTTTTCTCCCACAGAGATAAGGTTAACAAATGGTTCCAACTCTTTACGAGGTGGTTCCTCTAAGATACCATCAGGAGGTATGTTGCAGACTGCGCAAAATTTAGACAATGGCATTTTCTTCACAATGTCATATAAATGAAACTCTACTGAAGGAGGTGACTCCTTAGGGAAAAAGTAGAAGTTTTGCACAAAAGTATTTGTGAGTAAGAGATACTGTGGACGTTGGTCGCGGACGAAGTCGGTGAGGCCAGCATTCTTAATCAATGAATAGAAATCCTCATAAATCCTGGCCTCTCTCAAGAAATTATCAGAGGGCCATTCACACGGCCGGATCTCCGCGGTACGAGGCAAATTATATTTGGGCCTCTGAGCTTCTTCGTTTTGTTTATCCTTTGAGCTTCGGCTCGATAAACCCCTCAAAAGTCTACTCATTATTTTTCTGAAATAATCTCAATTTTTTAGTAACTTCAAACAAAAGTGAACAAACTTCAATAAAACTGACAGCAACTACTCCTACAAGTGCCTAGAGCCTAAGTCAAGCATTAGAACTACTTGGAACCATATAAATTTGACATGCAAGCTCAAGAACATGGTCACCTATGCAGCACAAATTTGCAAAGAATAAAGCACTAGAACAAAAACTAATTAGACCAATGGAGGAGTCACATACCAAGGAACAATCTCCCCAAGCAGTTTTGCGAGAGGTGCTTTGAGCAAGGAGATCGAAAATCACAGCCAAAGTGGCTGGAACTCGTGCTTGAGTTGGTTTTTCGGGTTTGTGTGAGACAGAGGAAGAAGATGGGTGCTGGGATAAGTGGAGGAGGGCCACCGTGGGCCCATGAGGCAGGGGGGTGCGCCCTAGAGGGGGGGGGGCACCACCCTCGTGGCCAGGTGGCAGCTCCTCCCGCGGTAATTTTTGCACAGTAAATCCTCAAATATTCCCGAAAAAATCATATTAAATTGGCATGTCATTCTGAGGACTTTTATTTTCGGGATATTTTTATATTGCACAGATAAGTCAGGAAACAGACAAAAAAAATTATTTTTACTTTATTTCTACTAATTAACAGAAAATATAGAGAGGGTACAAAAGGTTGTGCTTCTAGTTTCATCCATCTCATGCTCATCAAAAAGAATCCACTAACAAGGTTGATCAAGTCTTGTTAACAAACTCATTCCGATAATCATGAAACCGGAGAAATTTCGAATAACACTAAGTTACCTCAACGGGGATATGCACATCCCCAATAATAAGTATATCATATTTCTTTTTGACAGTAGGAAGAGGAAATTCAAAACCTCCAATTATAATCGATGGAATTTTTCCAATGGAGTTGATACTATGAAAGTGTACCGTATGCTCAGTGCCATTAACATGAAAAGTGACATTGCCTTTATTGCAATCAATAACAGCCCCTGCAGTCTTAAGAAAAGGTCTTCCAAGAATAATAGACATACTATCATCCTCGGGAATATCAAGTATAACAAAGTCCATTAAAATAGTAACGTTTGCAACCACAACAGGCACATCCTCACAAATACCGACAGGTATAGCAGTTAATTTATCATCCATTTGCAAAGATATTTCGGTAGGTGTCAGCTTATTCAAGTCAAGTCTATGATATAAAGAGAGAGGCATAACACTAACACTGGCTCCAAGATCACATAAAGCAGTTTTAATATAATTCCTTTTAATGGAGCAAGGTATAGTAGGTACTCCGGGGTCTCCATGTTTTTAATGGAGCAAAGTATAATTAGCAAGCATGGTGGAAATCTCAGCTTCCGGTATCTTTCTTTTATTAGTAATGATATCCTTCATATATTTAGCATAAGGATTTGTTTTGAGCACATCAGTTAATCGCATACGCAAAAAGATAGGCCTAATCATTTCAGCAAAGCGCTCAAAATCCTCATCATCCTTTTTCTTGGATGGTTTTGGAGGAAAAGGCATGGGTTTCTGAACCCAATGTTCCCTTTCTTTACCATGTTTCCTAGCAAAAAAGTCTCTTTTATCATAACGTTGATTCTTTGATTGTGGGTTATCAAGATCAACAGCAGGTTCAATTTCTACATCATTGTCTTACTAGGTTGAGCATCATCATGAACATCATCATTAATATTTTCAATAGGTTCATGTTCATTACCAGATTGTGTTTCAGCATCAGACATAGATATATCTTTTGGATTATCATGTGGTTCAGCAATAGGTTCACTAGAAGTTTGCACACTTCTATCATTTTTCTTTTTCTTCTTTTTAGAAGAACTAGAAACATCAATATTATTTCTCTGAGAATCTTGCTCGATTCTCTTAGGGTGGCCTTCAGGATACAAAGGTTCCCGAGTCATTCTACCAGTTCTAGTAGCCACTCTAACAGCATAATCATTTTTCTTACTATTCATTTCATCAAGCACTTCTTTTTGAGCCTTAAGTACTTGTTTTACTTGAGTGGTAACCATAGAAGCATGTTTGCTAACAAGTTTAAGTTCACCTTTCATATAATCACCCAAGCGTCTAATCATATAAGCACTTTCTTTTAATTGTATACCAAAATAAGCATTGAAGTCGTCTTGCTTAAACATAAAGTTATCAAACTCATCCAAGAACTGACTAGCAATTTTAGTAGGAGGGACTTCAGCTTTATCATATCTATAGAGAGAATTTACCTTTACTACCTGTGTCGGGATATCTGGATCAGGAGGTTCTTCAGTAAATAAAGAATTGAGATCATATGTTTCTTCAACAGGCGGTATATTAAGACCTTGTATTTCTTCAATAGGAGGTAAATTCTTGGTATCTTCAGCTTTAATACCTTTTTATTTCATAGATTTATTCGCCTCTTGCATATGTTCGGGACTGAGGAATAGAACACCTCTCTTCTTCGGAGTTGGTTTAGGAATAGACTCAGTAATTGGAGCAGGATCTGGCTCAGGAGGTGCCCAATTATTTTCATTTGTCAACATATTATTCAATACAATTTCAGCTTCATCCGGTGTTCTTTCCCAGAAAAGAGAACCAGCACAACTATCCAGGTAATCTTTGGAAACATCAGTTAGTCCATTATAAAAGATATCAAGTATTTCAGGTTTGTTAGGAAGGTGATCAGGCAAAGCATTAAGTAACTTGAGAAGCCTCCCCCAAGCTTGTGGGAGACTCTCTTCTTTAATTTGCACGAAGTTGTATATTTCCCTCAAAGCAGCTTGTTTCTTATGAGCAGGGAAATATTTAGCAGAGAAGTAATAAATCATATCCTGGGGACTACGCACACAACCAGGATCAAGAGAATTAAACCATATCTTAGCTTCACCCTTTAATGAGAACGAATATATTTTGAGTATATAAAAGTAACGTGATCTCTCATTATTAGTGAACAAGGCAGCTATATCATTTAACTTAGTAAGATGTGCCACAACAGTTTCAGATTCATAGCCATAAAACGGATCAGATTCAACCAAAGTAATTATATGAGGATCAACAGAGAATTCATAATCCTTATCAGGAACACATATAGGTGAAGTAGCAAAAGCAGGGTCGGGTTTCATTTTATCTATGTGATTCTTTGTTCCATTTAACTAACAACCTCTTAAGCTCATACCTATCCCTACAAGCTAAAATAGCGGCAGAAGATTCCATATCAAAAAGATAAACCTTAGGAATAATAGGCATATTTTCATCATCACTATCATCATCGTATTCAGATTCAATAATTTCTTTTTCTGTAGCCCTAGCAATTTGTTCATAAAGAAATTCACCAAGGGGCACAGTAGTATCACGCATAGAAGCAGTTTCATCATAAGTATCATGCATAGCAGAAGTGGCATCATCAATAACATGTGACATATCGGAACGAATAGCAGAAGGAGGTTTAGGTGTCGCTAGCCTAGTAATAACAGAAGGTGAATCAACCGCAGAGTTAGATGACAGTTCCTTACCTCCCCTCGTAGTTGAGGGATAAATTTTTGTCTTAGCGTCTTTCAAGTTCTTTATAGTGTCCAGCAGATATAAATCCCAAGTGACTCAAGGAATAGAGCTATGCTCCCCGGCAACGGTGCTAGAAATTGATCTTGATAACCCAAAAGTATAGGGGATCGCAACAGCTTTCGAGGGTACAATATTCAACCCAAATTTATTGATTTGACACAAGGGGAGCCAAAGAATATTCTCAAGTATTAGTAGCTGAGTTGTCAATTGAACCACACTTGGAAAATTAGTATCTGTAGCAAAGTGTTTAGTAGAAAAGTGATATGATAGTGGTGGTAGCGGCAACAAAAGTAAAGACAACAAAAGTAATCTTTTTGGTATGTTGTAGTGATTGTAACAGTAGCAACGGGAAAGTAAATAAGCGAGAACCAGTATATGGAAAACTCGTAGGCACCAGATCGGTGATGGATAATTATGCCAGATGCGGTTCATCATGTAACAGTCATAACATAGGGTGACACAGAACTAGCTCCAATTCATCAATGTAATGTAGGCATGTATTCCGTATATAGTCATACGTACTTATGGAAAAGAACTTGCATGACATCTTTTGTCCTACCCTCCCGTGGCAGCGGGGTCCTATCAGAAAGTAAGGGATATTAAGGCCTCCTTTTAATAGAGAACCGGAACAAAGCATTAGCACATAGTGAATATATGAACTCCTCAAACTATGGTCATCACCGGGAGTGGTCTCGATTATTGTCACTTCGGGGTTGCCGGATCATAACACATAGTAGGTGACTATAGACTTGCAAGATAGGATCAAGAACTCACATATATTCATGAAAACATAATAGGTTCAGATCTGAAATCATGGCACTCGGGCCCTAGTGACAAGCATTAAGCATAGCAAAGTCATAGCAACATCAATCTCAGAACATAGTGGATACTAGGGATCAAACCCTAACAAAACTAACTCGATTACATGATAAATCTCATCCAATCCATCACCGTCCAGCAAGCCTACGATGGAATTACTCACGCACGGCGGTGAGCATCATGAAATTGGTGATGGAGGATGGTTGATGATGATGACGGCGACGAATCCCCCTCTCCGGAGCCCCGAACGGACTCCAGATCAGCCCTCCCGAGAGGTTTTAGGGCTTGGCGGCGGCTCCGTATCATAAAACGCGATGATTTCTTCTCTCCGATTTTTTTATCCCCGAAAGCAAATATATAGAGTTGGAGTTGGCATCGGAGGGCATCTAGGGGGCCCACGAGGTAGGGGGGCGCGCCCTAGGGGGGGCACCCTCGTGGACAGGGTCACTGGTAGAAAAAGGGCCTGTTGTCCCTGTTCGTAAGGGCTTTTAGTCCCGGTTCTGAACTGGGACTAAAGTGTCGGTACTAATGCCCTGTCCCTTTAGTCCCGGTTCAATCCAGAACCGGGACTGATGGGCCTCCACGTGGCCTGTGCGCGGAGCCCAGGCAGGAGACCCTTTGGTCCCGGTTGGTGGCACCAACCGGGACCAATAGTCATCCACGCGTCAGCATTTCTGTGGTTGGGGTTTTTGTTTTTTTTTTGGAGGGGGAGGGGGTTTAGGGGTTTTGGGGGGTTAATTTAGGTGTTTCATTTATTGTGTTAGCTATCTATAATTAATAGAGAGAAGTGTCCTCTGTTATGTCCGTGCTTGGTCGACGCTACGTACTATACATACGTATAGAGAGGACTAGACACGCTAGCTAGCTAGTAAGCAAACGAAGGAAATAGAAGATCGTCATGAACATATATGCATACAGAGAGAAGTGATATCGACCACCTCTCCTTCTCCGAGAGATTGGTCGAACAACAAGTTCTCGTATATCTACCTGACACTACCGGCTACATATATACAATAATTATCTCTTACAAATATAATCATACGGACTCATGGTCCACATAGTATTCTCCGTCTTCAGCGATCACGTGGTCAAGAAAGAATGCCGCCAATTCCTCTTGAATTGCTCGCATGCGACTTGGTGCTAGGAGTTTATCCCGCTTCCGAAACATCTAATTTGAAGAAGGGGGTCAATACATATATATATATATAAGAATGAATGAAACTCAATAAAAATGATGGTAATAAAATAAAATTGTGAATGTTGTTATTTACGTACTTCATATTGTTCGTCAGAGTACCCGCCCCGCTCATAGGTTGTGTGGCGGATGGACTCGCAGACGTAGTATCCATAGAAATCATTCCCTTGTTCCTGCCACAACCACTTTACAAGAAATAGAGGTCAATCAAACTGATAAGCAAGAATGCTAAATGGTATTGATGAAACTAGCACTTGAATCACTAGGAGATGCGCGGAACATGCTACTATAGTACTTACTTTCGGGTGTCTAAATTCCAACTCCTTCGGCAGTCCCGGAACTTTTCTGGTGAATTTTCTCCAAACCCTGCCGGACAAAGAAAACAATTACTTGATATCAGGAAATGAACAAAGTTGCTGATATGGTGGATAATGATCGATTTAACTTACTTCTTAAGGATTTCAGTCATGTCCGCATACTCTTGGGGATCTTTTCGTTTAGAGTCCAAGACGGTTACTACTCCCTGCTCAAGCCTAATCTCTAGGAGAATATAGTGGAAACTGCACACGCATGCATAACTCATCAATTACATTACTATAACCTGAACTAATATATAAGGGAAACCGAATATGCACAAGACAGTAACACTCACTTGAAGTTGTAAGGAAAGAGTATTATATCTTTGTTTTCATTTTTTTTGAATGATCGTAGCATGTTGGCCTCGGTATCTCCGGGACGATGTTCAACCTCAGTTGCATCTATGAGATATGTGTTAATGAACCCAATATCACCGATTTGTCTTTTCTTCAATTCGGCGATCTTCATTCTGCATAATATAGTGAGGATAATTATAAATACATGCAATGAAAGAGATGAGCTATATAGAGAGACTTAATGACAGAAGTAGTAGTACTTACAGACAGTAGCAGGTGATCATTGTTTTATCAAGGGCCAATTGATTGAAAAACGGATAGAACTCCTCAAATGGAATAGGCAACAGTTCAATTCCAACGAGGTCATGCTCAGGTTTAACTCTCGCATACAAAGTACTCCTCCCCCCAGACTCTCTTCAGATTTGCAAGTACCAATCATGTAATCTTCGCATCATCATTGTTAAAGATTTTTCATCTTTGACGAGAGGCTTCCCGTACTCGTATCTGTGTATCTGCACCTCCATGGGATCATAATGTACATCGTCGGGCAGGTAATTGTCAACATTGCCATAACCGGGCACCATCCTCGGATCGACGATGTCGCTAGGCACCTTGAGGGGGGGGCACGATTGCTTCGCTTGTTCACCGAGCTGGGCAATTTATTTCCCAGCTGCTCGTCGTTCTTTCAGCCTTTGATCACTGACTGTACTTCTCGACCGCTCCGCTTCGGCCCATGTCTTTGCAATAATGCGCTCATAGTTGCCTTTCGGCGGAGACTTGGGTGGTTTTGCCAGGGCAGCCAGAGTGCACTTCACTTTCACCGGATCTACCTTCTCCTCCAGAGGTGGATCTCTCTTTGCTCTCAACCCTTGAAACCAGTCATCCACTTCGGTTCGTGCGATCTTCGCGTTCTCCTCCGGGGTCCTCTCGTATGGTAACTTCTGTGGACTCTTCAGAGAAGGATCGAATCTGTATGTCCTCCCGCCTCTGGTTGTACTGCTAGACGCCGACCGAGCAGACGAAGCGGTTGTCTTCTTTACTTGCTTACAAGGCGGAGGAGAAGGACTAAGACGCGCCGGAGCGGCTGCTGGAGCGGCGGCGGGTCTCTTCCGCCCTTGCTGACGAGGCGGAGAAGGAGGAGGCTGGGTGCTCGGTCGCGCCGGCGCAGGCGGAGTGCCGCCACGCGCCGGAGAAGGAGCTGGCCGAGGGCACTTTTCATCACTCGCCGGAGGAGGAGGCGGTGGAGGAGGCGGAGTGCCCTGACTCGCCGGAGGAGGAGGAGGAGGCGGAGGCGTCCAGTTCGGAAGGTTGATGAGCTCCTTCTGCCATAGGCATGGAGTCTTCAGAGCAGACCCCAGCCGAGTCTCCCCTTCACCGGTAGGGTGGTCAAGATGGAGGTCCTCAAATCCCTCCGTTATTTCATCCACCATCACCCTAGCATATCCTTCTGGAATCGGCCGGCAGTGAAAAGTTGCGCCGGGTTCAGTAGGATAAACAGAGCCAACAACCGCCTTGACCTTCAAATTCATCCATTGCGTCATAAGGTGGCAATTTTGAGACTCCGTGATAGCATCCACGGGATAGCTGGCAGGAGCCATCAAGGCATGCTCCGGCTGAAGCAGCTCGGTGGAAGCCACGCTGCTTCTACGCTGAGATGGCGGGGTAGCTTCGGGGGAAGCTTCGGCATTACATTTGCTACGATTTGCTTCTCGTTCCTCTATCGCGTCTACCATTTCTTGCAGCGCCTGCATTTGGGTCTGCTGCACTTTTTTCCTCCTCTCATGGGATTTGTAACCGCCTGCGTCCGGAAACCCAACCTTCCACGGAATGGAGCCTGGCGTGACTCGTGTCCGTCCAGTGTGCTCAGGATTCCCGAGGGCCATTGTGAGCTCGTCGTTCTCTCTGTCTGGAAAGAACTTCCCTTGCTGCGCTGCTTCGATATACTGCTTAAGCTTCCTGACTAGTATGTCCATTTGATCGTTCGTCCAAAGGCACTTCCCTGTTACAGGGTCCAAGGTTCCGCCAGCCACGAAGAACCAAGTCTGGCAATGGTCTGGCCAGCTAATTGTCTCTGGTTCGATCCCTTTATCAACCAGATCATTCTCAGTCTTGGCCCACTTAGCCCGGGCTACGAGGTAGCCACCTGACCCCGTGCGATGGTGAAGCATCTTCTTCGCAGCATTTTGCTTGTTTGTCGCCGACATCTCCTTACTCTTTTCCGATGTCTTGTGGGCCATATATGCGGGCCAGTGATATCTGATCTTCTCATATCTGCCCTTGAATTCTAGTGTCTCATTATTTTCGACAAACTTATTCAGCTCTTTCTTCCACCTCCTGAATAGTTCAGCCATCCTCTTAAGAGCAAAAGACTTGATTAATTGCTCTTTAACTGGGTTCTCCGGATTATCCTCTGGCAGTAGGGTGAAATTTGACTTCAGCTCAGTCCAAAGATCATTTTTCTGCATATCATTGACATAAGACACCTCAGGGTCTTCTGTAGCCGGCTTAAACCATTGTTGGATGCTTATCGGGATCTTGTCCCTAACCAGAACCCCTAACTGAACAACAAATGCGCTCTTTGTCCGGAGGGGTTCAATCGGTTGGCCGTCGGGCGCGATTGCTATGATCTCAAACTTTTCATCCGAGCTCAACTTTTTCTTCGGGCCTCGTCTCTTTACCGAAGTTGTGCTCGATCCGGAGGGCTAGAAAAAAGAACAAAGACTTAATTAATATGTGTACATACAAAAACAATGAATTCATCAATCAGCTAGTCAGCACAGGCTTAACTAATATATATACCTGGCCGGACTCGGTTCGATCACCGGATCCGTCATCACGGTCTCCTTCTTGCACCGGCATTGGGTCACCGGAGCCGTCCTCATGTTCTTCTTCTTGCACCGGCATTAGGTCACCGTAGCCAGCTTCTTCACCCTCTCCTTCGAGACCATCGGTGTCGTTGAGAAACAACGAGACGGCATCACTTCCTTCTGCGATTATGTCCCTCAACAATGCTTCATTTGCTTCGTCTCGGGCGGTGTCCATAGTTTCTACAAATATTTACAACATGGCAATTATATTCAAACATGACAGATGGATATATTAGTGCCAAACGTAGAACTAGCTACCTAATCATAGTAAGGAATCATATATATTAATTAGTGGCCTTGACCCCCCCACGTGTTGAAGCTATTGAGAGGGGGTATATAGCGACAATGACGACACTACATCTATATGTCCCTCGACGACCCTCGTTCCCGATAAAAAAAGAGGAAGAAGAAGAAAAAAAGAGAAGAAGAAAGAATAGAGGAGAAGAACTCCTCTATTCTCTCTTCTCCTCTTTTTTTTCTTCTTCCTCTTCTTTTTTTATCCTCTTCTTCCTCTCATGTTCGAGAGGATCGCCGAGGGGTCGGAAGGTTGCCTAGTGTCAAAGGATTCAACAAAACCATGTCTTCATCATTAGGCGAAAGTAACATGTGGATGATGGTACGAAGCTGTCCAAAGTTATTTTGGAACGGAGTCCCAGATAAGATAATTCGCTCTTTGGTACAAAGTTCAGCAACACCTTCCAAATATCGTTATTTGGAAGGCCTTTGCTGAAATTCATACAAAAAGGCAAATTATCCTATCTGGGACACCATTCCAAAATAACTTTGGAGGACTTCGTCATGCCCTGGTTACTTCCGGCTAATGATAAAGCCATGGATTTCTTCAATACTTTGACACTATTAAACCTCTCTTGACCCCTCGGCGATCCTCGACCCCTCAAACCCTCGACGACCCTGGAACCCTCAACCCCTAGACGACCCTGGAACCCTCAACCCTCAATCCCTCGACCCTATAGAACCCTCGAAGAAAGGAATAGCTAGAGGAGAAGATCGAAGAAAAAAAGAAGAAAAAAAATAGGAGAAGAAGAAAGGAATAGTGGAGAAGAAGAGAAAATAGAATATTCTATTTTCTCTTCTTCTCCACTATTCCTATCTTCTTCTCCTCTTCTTTTCCTTCTTTTTTCTTCTTCTTATTTATTTCTCCTCTTCTTTTACTCTCCTCTTCTTCTTTCTTTCCTCTTCTTATTTTCTTCTTTCCTATCCTCGACGACCCTGGAATCCTCGACCCCTAGACGACCCTGGAACCCTCGACCCTCGATCCCTCGACCCTATAGAACCCTCGAAGAAAGGAATAGCTAGAGGAGAAGATCGAAGAAAAAAAAACAAGAAAGAAAAGAGGAGAAGAAGAAAGGAAAGTGGAGAAGAAGAGAAAATAAAATTTCCTTCTTTTTTCTTCTTCTTATTTATTTCTCCTCTTCTTTTCCTCTCCTCTTCTTCTTTCTTTCCTCTTCTTTTTTCTTCTTTCCTATCCTCGACGACCCTGGAACCCTCGACCCCTAGACGACCCTGGAACCCTCGACCCTCGATCCCTCGACCCTATAGAACCCTCGAACCCTCGACCCTGAAACCCTCGACCCTTGACCCCTTAACGACCCTCGACCCTCTACCCTAGTTCCCGACCCTCGACCCTCTACCCTAGTTCCTGACCCTCGACCCCTCGGCGATCCTCGACACCCTCGTTCCCGATAAAAATTAAGAAGAAGAAGAAGAAGAAGAAGAAGAAGAAAGAGGAGAAGAAGAAAGGAATAGCTAGAGGAGAAGATCAAAGAAAAAAAGAAGTAAAAAAAGAGGAGAAGAAGAAAGGAATAGTGGAGAAGAAGAGAAAATAATTCTATTTTCTCTTCTTCTCCTCTATTCCTTTCTTCTTTTCCTCTTCTTTTTCTTTTTTTTCTTCTTCTTATTTATTTCTCCTCTTCTTCCTCTCCTCTTCTTCTCCTTTCTTCCTCTTCTTATTTTCCTTTTTCCTCTCATTCTTTTTCACATAATTTTTTGACATTTTTGACATATTTAGCACATTCTAAATTTTCCACTCTTTTACAACAACAAAAATTACTCCAACTTCATGACAGTACCCACACTCCATTTCACCAAAAACCTTCTGATCCATAGTTTAAATTTTTTAATTTTCATTCAGATGAAATTTGAACCAGATTCAAATTCCTTGCTGAAATCCTATTCTAAACCAATGAAAAAATTCTGAAATTTTGCCATCACGTTTGTCTTGCATCAGTACCTCACCACAAAAAATATCATAAATCCTAAAAATTCCCGAAGCCATCTAGCATTTGATCAAACACCCTCTATATGCACTGTTCATATCTGTAAAAAAATTCATAAATTTCAGAAAAGTTTGCTGCTGCTCCACTCCTTCTCCTCTCCTCTCCTTCTGCTCTTCAATGCGTTAGGGCCGGCGGCGACCATGGAGCAGGGGCAGAGAGCAAGGGCCGCACTCGATCGGGACCATGGGAAAGGGGGGGCTCACTTCGAGGGGGGCGGCGATGGCAGGAGTCCGGTGACGAGGACGGTGGGCTCGGGGCGGCATGCGGTGACGGGGACGGCGCGCGGCCGGTGACAGGGACGAGGAGGGGTGGGCTCGGGGAGGCACGCAGCGACGGGGACAACGAGGACGGCGGGCTCGGGGATGCCGGCGATGAGGACGACGCGGGCTCGTGGAGGCGACGACGTTGGCGGCGGCGGCGTAGACGGCGAGGTGGAGCAGCCTGACGGCGTCGTCGGCGAGGGAGGGGGGAACTGGCGATGCAAACTGGAAATTTTCACAAGTGTTTGTTATATAGTCCAAGCTTTAGTCCCGGTTGGTGGCGTAAACCGGGACTAATTCCTCCTTTAGTCCCGGTTGGTACCAGCAACCGGGACCAAAGGCCTCTTTTCAGCAGCCCAAAGGGCGGGAAGCGGCGGCCTTTGGTCCCGGTTGGTGGCACCAACCGGGACTAAAGGGGGGCATTGGTCACGGTTGGTGCCACGAACCATGACGAATGCCCCCTTTAGTCCCGGTTGGTGCCACCAACCGGGACCGATGGCCTTGTGCTGCCCCGCGCCCAAAAGTTTAGTCCCACCTCGCTAGCTGCGCCCACCCTCCCAAGCTCCTCTCAACTACAGGCTTTCGGGCCTAATCTGTCACTCCAATGCCTGTGGGCCTACTGGGCCTACTGCGGGCCTGAATCCTGGCCCATGGTAGGGTTTCTAGTCGTATTCAGGCCGTGGTGGCCCAGTAGGTGGCGTTTTTTTGTTTTTTTGTTGCTTTATTTATTTTCTTTTGTTTTTTGCTTTATTTTTTAATCCTTTATGCTTTTAGTTTTAGAAAAATTATAAACTTTTTGTTAATGCCATTAGTTTTCAAATTTAGAAATAATTTTTTAGTTTTTTGTTTTCTTTGTTGCTTTATTTATTTTATTTTGTGATTAACTTTACTATAAAAATAGTTTTTTCCTGTTTCTTGATTTGTTTTTTGCATTATTTATTTTCTTTTGTTTTTTGCTTTAATTTTTAATTCTGTTTGCTTTTAGGTTAGCAAAATTATAAACTTTCTGTTAGTGCCATTAGTTTTAGAAAAATTATAAACTTTCTATTAGTGCCATTAGTTTTCAAATTTGAAAACACTTTTTTAGTTTTTTGTTTTCTTTGTTGCTTTATTTATTTTATTTTGTGACTAACTTTACTATAAAAATAGTTTTTTCCTGTTTTTTTGATTTTTTTTTCATTATTTATTTTCTTTTGTTTTTTGCTTTAATTTTTAATTCTGTTTGCTTTTAGGTTAGCAAAATTATAAACTTTCTGTTAGTGCCATTAGTTTTAGAAAAATTATAAACTTTCTGTTAGTGCCATTAGTTTTCAAATTTGAAAACACTTTTTTAGTTTTTTTGTTTTCTTTGTTGCTTTATTTATTTTATTTTGTGATTAACTTTACTATAAAAATAGTTTTTTCTTGTTTTTTGATTTATTTTTTATTTTTTAATTATGTTTGCTTTAATTTTTATTTGAATTCTTTGAAAATTGTTTGAATCACAAGTTTGTAATTAACTTACTAAAAAATGAGAATAGATGCGCTTATAGAGAAAATTCAACCTAAAGTCCTAGTAAATTTCTATGAATTTCAGAGAAATTCACTATGAATTTAGGTTAAACTTTTCTCTATTAGGGCATCTATTTTCACTTTGAGAGGAGCTCAACAAGGCAGAGAGGGAAGGGCTTATAAACCGGTGTGAGCCCCCTTCGGTTGGCGAGGTGGGACTAAACTCGGCCCGCAACGAGGACCAACCCTTTAGTCCCGGTTTGTGGCACAAACCGAGACTAATGGTCATGGGCCAGGGGCGAGGAGCAAAATTATAAACTTTCTGTTAGTGCCATTAGTTTTAGAAAGTTGAAAGCTGAAAGTTGGCATGGGCCAGGGACTAATGGTCATGGTATTACGAGGGCCGAACCATAAGACATGAAAGCATTTCAAATGAACTCTGAAAAAGTTGAAAGTTGGGATGGTATCATAATTTCACCCACATAGCATGTGCATGTACAAAACGGACAATGGTAGCATGTTCGTGTGTTACAAAGTTGCGGGAGAAAGTCTTCACTTTTTCTTCGCTTGTGTCATTTGCTTATTGCGCCGTAACCATGGATAATCTTCATTGTTTATGAGGATGCTTGGGTCAGCCTTGACATTGAACGGAGGAATTTCATGAAACTTTTCATAATCTTCAGACATGTCTGTCTTGCCGTCCACTCCCAGGATGTCCCTTTTTTCTGAAAGAACTATGTGGCGCTTTGGCTCATCGTATGATGTATTCGCTTCCTTATCTTTTCTTTTTCTCGGTTTGGTAGACATGTCCTTCACATAGATAACCTGTGCCACATCATTGGCTAGGACGAACGGTTCGTCAGTGTACCCAAGATTTTTCAGATCCACTGTTGTCATTCCGTATTGTGGGTCTACCTGTACCCCGCCGCCTAACAGATTGACCCATTTGCACTTAAACAAAGGGACCTTAAAATCAGGTCCGTAGTCAAGTTCCCATATGTCCACTATGTAACCGTAATATGTATCCTTTCCGCTCTCGGTTGCTGCATCAAAGTGGACACCGCTGTTTTGGTTGGTGCTCTTTTGATCTTGGGCGACCGTGTAAAATGTATTCCCATTTATCTCGTATCCTTTGTAAGTCAATACAGTCAAAGATGGTCCCTTGGACAACAAGTACAACTCATCACAAACAGTGTTGTCACCTCTGAGACATGTTTCCAACCAACTGCTGAAAGTCCTGATGTGTTCACATGTAATCCAGTCGTCGCACTGCTCCGGGTGTTTGGAGCGCAGACTGTTCTTGTGTTCATCGACATACGGGGTCACCAAGGTAGAGTTCTGTAGAACTGTGTAGTGTGCTCGAGACCAAGAATATCCGTCCCTGCATATTATTGAGTCTCTTCCAAGAGTGCCTTTTCCAGTCAGTCTCCCCTCATACCGCGATTTAGGGAGACCTATCTTGTTAAGGCCAGGAATGAAGTCAACACAAAACCAGATAACATCCTCTGTTTGATGGCCCATGGAGATGCTTCCTTCTGGCCTAGCGCGATTACGGACATATTTCTTTAGGACTCCCATGAACCTCTCAAAGGGGAACATATTGTGTAGAAATACGGGCGCCAGGATGACAATCTCGTCGACTAGATGAACTAGGACGTGCGTCATGATATTGAAGAAGGCTGGTGGGAACACCAGCTCGAAACTTACAAGACATTGTGCCACGTCACTCCTTAGCCTTGGTACGATTTCTGGATCGATCACCTTCTGAGAGATTGCATTGTGGAGTGCACATAGCTTCACAATGGCTAATCGGACGTTTTCCGGTAGAAGCCCCCTCAATGCAACCGGAAGCAGTTGCGTTATAATCACGTGGCAGTCATGATACTTTAGGTTCTGAAACTTTTTCTCTGGCATATTTATTATTCCCTTCATATTCGACGAGAAGCCAGTCGTGACCTTCATACTAAGGAGGCATTCAAAGAAGATTTCTTTCTCCTCTTTCGTAAGACCGTAGCTGGAAGGACCTTTATACTGCTTCGGAGGCATGCCGTCTTTTTCGTGCAAACGTTGCAGGTCCTCCCGTGCCTCAGGTGTATCTTTTGTCTTCCCATACACGCCCAAGAAGCCTAGCAGGTTCATGCAAAGGTTCTTCGTCACGTGCATCACATCGATTAAGGAGCGGACCTCTAGGTCTTTCCAGTAGGTTAGGTCCCAAAATATAGATTTCTTCTTCCACATGGGTGCGTTTACCTCAGCGTCATTCACAACAGGTAGTCCACCGGGACCATTTCCAAAGATTACATAGTGTAAATCATTGACCATAGCAAGCACGTGATCACCGGTGCGCATGGCGGGCTTCTTCCGGTGATCTGCCTCGCCTTTGAAATGCTTGCCTTTCTTTCGACATTGATGGTTGGTCGGAAGAAATCGACGATGGCCCAGGTACAGATTCTTCCTGCATTTGTCCAGGTATATACTTTCAGTGTCATCTAAACAGTGCGTGCATGCGTGGTATCCTTTGTTTGTCTGTCCTGAAAGGTTACTGAGAGCGGGCCAATCGTTGATGGTCACGAGCAGCAACGCCTTAAGGTTAAATTCCTCCTATCTGTGCTCATCCCACGTACGTACACCGTTTTCATTCCACAGCTGTAAAAGTTCTTCAACTAATGGCCTTAGGTACACATCAATTTCGTTGCCGGGTTGCTTAGGGCCTTGGATGAGAACTGTCATCATAATGAACTTCCGCTTCATGCACATCCAAGGAGGAAGGTTATACATACATAGAGTCACGGGCCAGGTGCTGTGATTGCTGCTCTGCTCCCCGAAAGGATTAATGCCATCCGCGCTTAAAGCAAACCATACATTCCTCCACTTCGACCCATCAGCGGGTGCTCTCAACTTCCCATCTTTCTTTCGGTTCTCACTGTGCCATCGCATCAACTTGGCATGCTCTTTGTTTTTGAACAGACGTTTCAACCGTGGTATTATAGGAGCATACCACATCACCTTCGCAAGAACCCTCTTCCTGGGGGGCTCGCCGTCAACATCACCAGGGTCATCTCGTCTGATCTTATACCGCAATGCACCGCATACCGGGCATGCGTTCAGATCCTTGTATGCACTATGGTAAAGGATGCAGTCATTAGGGCATGCATGTATCTTCTCCACCTCCAATCCTAGAGGGCATACGACCTTCTTTGCTGCGTATGTACTGTCGGGCAATTCGTTATCCTTTGGAAGCTTCTTCTTCAATATTTTCAGTAGCTTCTCAAATCCTTTGTCAGCCACAACATTCTCTGCCTTCCACTGCAGCAATTCCAGTACGGTACCGAGCTTTGTGTTTCCATCTTCGCAATTGGGGTATAACCCTTTTTTGTGATCCTCGAACATGCGATCGAACTTCAGCTTCTCCTTTTGACTAATGCATTGCGTCCTTGCATCGACAATGACCCGGCGGAGATCATTATCATCGGGCACATCGTCTCGTTCCACTTGATCTTCAGCAGCTTCACCCGTTGCAGCATCATTGGGCACATCGTCTGGTTCCTCTTGATCTTCACCAGCTCCCCCCGTTGCAGCATCACCGTATTCAGGGGGCACATAGTTGTCATCGTAGTCTTCTTCTTTGCCGTCTTCCATCATAACCCCTATTTCTCCGTGCCTCGTCGAAACATTATAGTGTGGCATGAAACCCTTGTAAAGACGGTGGGAGTGAAGGATTTTCCGGTTAGAGTAAGACCTCGTATTCCCACATTCAGTGCATGGACAACACATAAAACCATTCTGCTTGTTTGCCTCAGCCGCATCGAGAAACTCATGCACGCCCTTAATGTACTCGCGGGTGTGTCTGTCATCGTACATCCATTGCCGGTTCATCTGCATGCATTATATATAATTAAGTGTCCAAATTAATAGAAGTTCATCATCACATTAAAACCAAAGTGCATACATAGTTCTCATCTAACAACATATAGCTCTCCAGAGCATCTAATTAATTAAACCATACATTGAAACTATGTAAAACATTTCAATGCGAAAACAAATGCGATCATAATCGCAACCAAGGTAACAATTGATCCAACGGCATAATGATACCAAGCCTCGGTATGAATGGCATATTTTCTAATCTTTCTAATCTTCTAGTGCATTGCATCCATCTTGATCTTGTGATCATCGATGACATCCGCAACATGCAACTCCAATATCATCTTCTCCTCCTCAATTTTTTTTTATTTTTTCCTTCAACAAATTATTTTCTTCTTCAACTAAATTTAACCTCTCGACAATAGGGTCGGTTGGCATTTCCGATTCACATACATCCTAGAATAATAAAATCTATGTCACGTTGGTCGGCATAATTTTCATAAACAATAAATGAACCAATAGTTATAAAGATAATATACATACCACATCCGAATCGTAGACAGGACGAGGGCCGACGGGGGCGGATACCAAAACCATCGCACTATATAAGATGCAATAATAAATGTAAGAAAATGATACAAGTATCTATCTAAACATACAAGTAATAATATTTTTCCTTTCAGAAAGAAGATAGGAACAAGAGGCTCACCACGGTGGTGTCGGTGATGAGATCGGCGCGGGTGGTCGACGGCGGTGCAGACGGGGACGGGGCATGACGGACCGCTAAATCTAGACAAATCTCGAGGAAAATGGAGCTTGGAGGTCAAGCTTCGAGAGGAGAAAGCTTAAGTAGTGTGGCTCGGGCATTCCGTCGAACACCTCATGTGCATAGGAGGTGAGCTAGAGCACCACAAAGCCCTCTCCCCCTCGGCCAGAGAAAAACAGAGCACTGGGGTGCTCCGCTCGCGAGCGAGGGGTATATATAGGCACCTCATTGGTCCCGGTTTGTGACATGAGCCGGGACTAAAGGGGAGCCTTTGGTCCTGGTTCAAGCCACCAACAGGGACCAATGGTGCTGGGCCAGGAGCGAGGCCCATTGGTCCCGGTTCATCCCACCAACCGGGACCAAAAGGTCCAGATGAACAGAGACCAATGGCCCACGTGGCCCGGCCGTCCCCCTGGGCTCACGAACCGGGACCAATGCCCACATTGGTCCCGGTTATGGACTGAACCGGGACTAATGGGCTGACCCGGCCTGGACCAAAGCCCTGTTTTCTACTAGTGGGTGTGGGCCCCCTGGTCTTCATCTTTGGTGAGTATTTTTTATTATTTTTTCTAAGATGTTCCGTGGAGTTTCAGGTCATTCCGAGAATATTTGTTTTCTGCACATAAAACAACATCATGGCAATTCTGCTGAAAATAGCGTCAGTCCGGGTTAGTTCCATTCAAATCATACAAGTTAGAGTCCGAAACAAGGGCAAAAGTGTTTGGAAAAGTAGATACGATGGAGATGTATCACTGGTTCGCCTGCCGTCGCCGGAGAATAACAGCAGGTGTGGGTGAGTAGAGGGATGACTAGACTAGCGTGTTGGGGAACGTTGTAGAAAACAAAATTTTTCCTACTCATTTCACCAAGATCCATCTAGGAGTTCATCTAGAAACGAGTGATTAGATGCATCTACATACCTTTGTAGATCGCGAGCGGAATAGTTCGAAGAACGGGGTTGATGTAGTCGAACACGACGTGATTCAAATCACCGGAGATCCTAGCACCGAACGGACGGTACCTCCGCGTTCAACACACGTACGGAGCGGATGAAGTCTCCTCCTTTCTTGATCCAGCAAGGGGGAGGAGAGGTTGATGAAGATCCAGCAGCACGACGGCGTGGTGGTGGATGCAGGGCGTCACAGTAGCAGGGCTACGCCGTGTACTACGAGGGAGAGATGTAACAGGGGAGAGGGAAGCACCAAAGGCTGAGGTATGAAGTCCTCCCTCTCCTCAACTATATATAGGAGGGCCAAGGGGGGGGGTGCGCCAGCCTAGGAGATCCAATCTCCTAGGGCCGGCGGCCAAGGGGAGGTTTCCCTCCCCCCCAAGGCACCTAGAGGTGCCTTCCACCATTGGGACTCTTCCCTTTTGTGGAAACCTAGGCGCATGGGCTTTTGGGGCTGGTGCCCTTGGCCCATGCAGGCCAAGGCGCACCCCCTACAGCCCATGTGGCCCCCCGGGACAGGTGGCCCCACCCGGTGGGCCCCCGGGACCCTTCCGGTGGTCCCGGTACAATACCGATAACCCCGAAACTTGTCCCGATGGCCGAAACATCACTTCCAATATATAATTCTTTACCTCCGGACCATTCCGGAACTCCTCGTGACGTCCGGGATCTCATCCGGGACTCTGAACAACATTTGGGTTACTGCATACACATATCTTCACAACCCTAGCGTCACCGAACCTTAAGTGTGTAGACCCTACGGGTTCGGGAGACATGCAGACATGACCGGGACGACTCTCCGGTCAATAACCAATAGCGGGATCTGGATACCCATGTTGGCTCCCACATGCTCCACGATGATCTCATCGGATGAACCATGATGTCGAGGATTAAACAACCCCGTATACAATTCCCTTTGTCAATCGGTATGTTACTTGCCCGAGACTCGATCGTCGGTATCCCAATACCTTTTTCAGTATCGTTACCGGCAAGTCACTTTACTCGTACCATAATGCATGATCCCGTGATCAACCACTTGGTCACCTTGAGCTCATAATGATGATGCATTACCGAGTGGGCCCAGTGATACCTCTCCGTTATATGGAGTGACAAATCCCAGTCTCGATCCGTGTCAACCCAACAGACACTTTCGGAAATACCTGTAGTGCACCTTTATAGTCACCCAGTTACGTTGTGACGTTTGATACACCCAAAGCACTCTTACGGTATCTGGGAGTTACACGATCTCATGGTCAAAGGAAAAAATACTTGACATTCGAAAAGCTCTAGCAAACGAACTACACGATCTTATGCTATGCTTAGGATTAGGTCTCGTCCATCACATCATTCTCCTAATGATGTGATCCCGTTATCAATGACATCCAATGTCCATAGCCAGGAAACCATGACTATCTGTTGATCAACGAGCTAGTCAACTAGAGGCTTACTAGGGACATATTATGGTCTATGTATTCACACGTGTATTATGATTTCCGGATAATACAGTTATAGCATGAATAAAGACAATTATCATGAACAAAGAAATATAATAATAATACTTTTATTATTGCCTCTAGGGAATATTTCCAACAGTCTCCCACTTGCACTAGCATAAGATCCATGAAAAAATACTTTACATTGTGATGAATCGAACACCCATGGAATTCTGGTGTTGATTTTGTTTTGCCCTAGGGAGAGGTTTAGTCAACGGATCTGCTATATTCAGGTCCGTATGTACTTTACAAATCTCTATGTCTCCATCTTGAACATTTTCACGAATGGAGTTGAAGCGACGCTTGATGTGCCTTGTCTTCTTGTGAAACCTGGGCTCCTTGGCAAGTGCAATAGCTCCAGTGTTATCACAGAAGAGTTTGATTGGCCCCGACGCATTGGGTATGACTCCTAGGTCGGTGATGAACTCCTTCACCCATATTGCTTCATGTGCTGCCTCCGAGGCTGCCATGTAGTCCGCTTCACATGTAGATCCCGCCACGACGCTCTGCTTGCAGCTACACCAGCTCACTGCTCCACCATTCAATATATACACGTATCCGGTTTGTGACTTAGACTCATCCAGATCTGTGTCGAAGCTAGCGTCGACGTAACCCTTTTCGACGAGCTCTTCGTCACCTCCATAAACGAGAAACATTTCCTTAGTCCTTTTCAGGTACTTCAGGACATTCTTGACCGCTGTCCAGTGTTCCTTGCTGGGATTACTTTGGTACCTTCCTACCAAACTTACGGCAAGGTTTACATCAGGTCTGGTACACAGCATGGCATACATAATAGAACCTATGGCTGAGGCATAGGTGATGACACTCATTTCTTCTATCTCTTCTGCCGTGGTCGGGCATTGAGCTGAGCTCAATCTCACACCTTGCAAAACAAGCAAGAACCCTTTCTTGGACTGATCCATTTTGAACTTCTTCAAAATCTTATCAAGGTATGTGCTTTGTGAAAGACCTATGAGGCGTCTTGATCTATCCCTATAGATCTTGATGCCTAATATATAAGCAGCTTCTCCAAGGTCCTTCATTGAAAAACTCTTATTCAAGTTAGGCCTTGATGCTGTCCAAGAGTTCTATATCATTTCCCATCAAAAGTATGTCATCTACATATAATATGAGAAATGCTACAGAGCTCCCACTCACTTTCTTGTAAACGCAGGCTTCTCCATAAGTCTGCGTAAACCCAAACGCTTTGATCATCTCATCAAAGCGAATGTTCCAACTCCGAGACGCTTGCACCAGCCCATAAATCGAGCATTGGAGCTTGCACACCTTGTCAGCATTCTTAGGATCGACAAAACCTTCCGGCTGCATCATATACAATTCTTCCTTCAGGAAACCATTAAGGAATGCCGTTTTGACGTCCATTTGCCATATTTCATAATCGTAGAATGCGGCAATTGCTAACATGATTCGGAAGGACTTTAGCTTCGCTACCGGTGAGAAAGTCTCATCGTAGTCAACCCCTTGAACTTGTCGATAACCCTTAGTGACAAGCCGAGCTTTATAGATGGTCACATTACCATCCGCGTCTGTCTTCTTCTTAAAGATCCATTTATTTTCTATGGCTCGCCGTTCAACGGGCAAGTCAGTCAAAGTCCATACTTCGTTTTCATACATGGATCCTATCTCGGATTTCATGGATTCTAGCCATTTTTTGGAATCCGGTCCCGCCATTGCTTCTTCATAGTTCGAAGGTTCACCGTTGTCTAACAACATGATTTCCAAGACAGGGTTGCCGTACCACTCTGGTGCGGAACGTGTTCTTGTGGACCTTCGAATTTCAGTAGGAGCTTGATTAGAAGTATCTTGATCATCATCAATAACTTCCTCTCTAGTAGGTGTAGGCACCTCAGGAACATTTTCTTGAGTTGCGCCATTTGCCGGTTCAAGAGGTAATACCTCATCAAGTTCTACTTTGCTCCCACTTACTTCTTTCGAGAGAAACTCTTTCTCCAGAAAGATTCCGTTCTTGGCAACAAAGATCTTGCCTTCGGATCTTAGGTAGAAGGTATACCCAACAGTTTCTTTAGGGTATCCTATGAAGACGCATTTTTCCGACTTGGGTTCGAGCTTTTCAGGTTGAAGTTTCTTGACATAAGCATCGCATCCCCAAACTTTTAGAAACGACAGCTTAGGTTTCTTCCCAAACCATAATTCATACGGTGTCGTCTCAACGGATTTCGACGGAGCCCTATTTAAAGTGAATGCGGCAGTCTCTAAAGCATAGCCCCAAAAAGATAGCGGTAAATCGGTAAGAGACATCATAGATCGTACCATATCTAATAGAGTGCGATTACGACGTTCGGACACACCATTACGCTGAGGTGTTCCAGGCGGCGTGAGTTGTGAAACTATTCCATATTTTCTTAAGTGTGTGCCAAATTCGTGACTCAAGTATTCTCCTCCACGATCTGATCGTAGAAACTTGATTTTCCTGTCACGTTGATTCTCAACCTCACTCTGAAATTCCTTGAACTTTTCAAAGGTTTCAGACTTGTGTTTCATTAAGTAGACATACCCATATCTACTCAAGTCATCAGTGAGGGTGAGAACATAACGATAGCCACCGCGAGCCTCAACACTCATTGGACCGCACACATCAGTATGTATGATTTCCAATAAGTTGGTCGCTCGCTCCATTGTTCCTGAGAACGGAGTCTTGGTCATTTTTCCCATGAGGCATGGTTCGCATGTGTCAAATGATTCATAATCAAGAGACTCTAAAAGTCCATCTGCATGGAGCTTCTTCATGCGTTTGACACCTATGTGACCAAGGCGGCAGTGCCACAAGTATGTGGGACTATCATTATCAACCTTACATCTTTTGGTACTCACACTATGAATATGTGTAGTAATACGCTCGAGATTCATTAAGAATAAACCATTGACTATCGGAGCATGACCATAAAACATATCTCTCATATAAATAGAACAACCATTATTCTCGGATTTAAATGAGTAGCCATCTCGTATTAAACAAGATCCTGATACAATGTTCATGCTCAAACATGGCACTAAATAACAATTATTGAGGTTTATAACTAATCCCGTAGGTAAATGTAGAGGTAGCGTGCCGACGGCGATCACATCGACCTTGGAACCATTCCCGACGCGCATCGTCACCTCGTCCTTTGCCAGTCTCCGTTTATTCCGCAGCTCCTGCTGTGAGTTACAAATATGAGCAACGGCACCGGTATCAAATACCCAGGAGTTACTACGAGCACTGGTAAGGTACACATCAATTACATGTATATCAAATATACCTTTGGTGTTGCTGGCCTTCTTGTCCGCTAAGTATTTGGGGCAGTTCCGCTTCCAGTGACCCTTCCCTTTGCAATAAAAGCACTCTGTCTCAGGCTCGGGTCCATTCTTTGACTTCTTCCCGACAGCTTGCTTGCCGGGCGCAGCAACTTCCTTGCCGTCCTTCTTGAAGTTCTTTTTACCCTTGCCCTTCTTGAACTTAGTGGTTTTATTCATCATCAGCACTTGATGTTCCTTCTTAACTTCTACCTCTGCTGATTTCAGCATAGCAAATACTTCAGGAATGGTCTTTACCATCGCCTGCATATTGAAGTTCATCACAAAGCTCTTGTAGCTTGGTGGAAGCGACTGGAGGATTCTGTCAATGACCACGTCATCCGGGAGATTAACTCCTAGCTGAGTCAAGCGGTTATGTAACCCAGACATAGTGAGTATGTGCTCACTGACAGAACTATTTTCCTCCATCTTACAGCTGAAGAACTTATCGGAGACTTCATATCTCTCGATCCGGGCATGAGCTTGAAAAACCATTTTCAGCTCTTCGAACATCTCATATGCTCCATGTCTCTCAAAACGCTTTTGGAGCCCCGGCTCTAAGCTGTAAAGCATGCCGCACTGAACGAGGGAGTAGTCATCAGTACGTGTCTGCCAAGCGTTCATAGCGTCTTGGTTCTATGGGACGGGTGGATCACCTAGCGGTGCTTGTAGGACATAATCTTTCTTGGCAGCTATGAGGATGATCCTCAGGTTCCGGACCCAGTCCGTATAGTTGCTGCCATCGTCTTTCAGCTTGGTTTTCTCTAGGAACGCGTTGAAATTGAATACAACGTTGGCCATTTGATCTACAAGACATATTGTAAAGATTTTAGACTAAGTTCATGATAATTAAGTTCATCTAATCAAATTATTAATGAACTCCCACTCAGATTAGACATCCCTCTAGTCATCTAAGTATTACATGATCCGAGTTAACTAGACCGTGTCCGATCATCACGTGAGACGGACTAGTCAACGTCGGTGAATATCTTCATGTTGATCGTATCTTCTATACGACTCATGCTCGACCTTTCGGTCTTCTGTGTTCCGAGGCCATGTCTGTACATGCTAGGCTCGTCAAGTTAACCCTAAGTGTTTTTGCATGTGTAAAACTGTCTTACACCCATTGTATGTGAACGTAAGGATCTATCACACCCGATCATCACGGCGTGCTTCGAAACGACGAACTGTAGCAACGGTGCATAGTTAGGGGAGAACACTTCTTGAAATTGTTGTAAGGGATCATCTTATTTACTACCGTTATTCTAAGTAAACAAGATGCAAAACATGATAAACATCACATGCAATCAAATAATAATAGTGACATAATATGGCCAATATCACATAGCTCCTTTGATCTCCATCTTGGGGCTCCATGATCATCCTGTCACTGTCATACTCATCGACATGTAAGTCGTGATTCCTTGTACAATAGCATGAACATCTCATACATCACATATAGACCATTCATCATTCATCACAACTTTGGCCATATCATATCACAAAGCACTTGCTGCAAAAACAAGTTAGACGTCCTCTAATTGTTGTTGCAGGTTTTACGTGGCTGAAGTAGGGTTCTAGCAAGAACGTTTTCTGACCTACGTAAAAGCCACAACGTGATTTGTCAACTTCTATTTACCCTTCATAAGGACCCTTTTCATCGAATCCGCTCCAACTAAAGTAGGAGAGACAGACACCCGCCAGCCACCTTATGCATCTAGTGCATGTTAGTCGGTGGAACCGGTCTCACGTATGCATACGTGTAAGGTTGGTCCGGGCCGCTTCATCCCACAATACCGTTGAAGCAAGATAAGACTAGTAGCGGCAAGAAAGTTGACAACATCTACGCCCACAACAAATTGTGTTCTACTCGCGCAAGAGAACTACGCATAGACCTAGCTCTGATACCACTGTTGGGGAACGTTGCAGAAAAAAAAAATTTCCTACTCGTTTCACCAAGATCCATCTAGGAGTTCATCTAGCAACGAGTGATTAGATGCATCTACATACCTTTGTAGATCGCGAGCGGAAGCGTTCGAAGAACGGGGTTGATGTAGTCGAACACGACGTGATTCAAATCACCGGAGATCCTAGCACCGAACGGACGATACCTCCGCGTTCAACACACGTATGGAGCGGATGGCGTCTCCTCCTTTCTTGATCCAGCAAGGGGGAGGAGAGGTTGATGAAGATCCAGCAGCACGACGGCGTGGTGGTGGATGCAGGGCGTCACAGTAGCAGGGCTACGCCGTGTACTACGAGGGAGAGATGTAACAGGGGAGAGGGAAGCACCAAAGGCTGAGGTATGAAGTCCTCCCTCTCCTCAGCTATATATAGGAGGGCCAAGGGGGGGGTGAGCCAGCCTAGGAGATCCAATCTCCTAGGGCCGGCGGCCAAGGGGAGGTTTCCCTCCCCCCCAAGGCACCTAGAGGTGCCTTCCACCATTGGGACTCTTCCCTTTTGTGGAAACCTAGGTGCATGGGCTTTTGGGGCTGGTGCCCTTGGCCCATGCAGGCCAAGGCGCACCCCCTACAGCCCATGTGGCCCCCCGGGATAGGTGGCCCCACCCGGTGGGTCCCCGGGACCCTTCCGGTGGTCCTGGTACAATACCGATAACCCCGAAACTTGTCCCGATGGCCGAAACAACACTTCCTATATATAATTCTTTACCTCCGAACCATTCCGGAACTCCTCGTGACGTCCGGGATCTCATCCGGGACTCCGAACAACATTCGGGTTACTGCATACACATATCTTCACAACCCTAGCGTCACCGAACCTTAAGTGTGTAGACCCTACGGGTTCGGGAGACATGCAGACATGACCGGGACGACTCTCCGGTCAATAACCAATAGCGGAATCTGGATACCCATGTTGGCTCCCACATGCTCCACGATGATCTCATCGGAAGAACCACGATGTCGAGGATTAAACAACCCCGTATACAATTCCCTTTGTCAATCGGTATGTTACTTGCCCGAGACTCGATCGTCGGTATCCCAATACCTTGTTCAGTCTCGTTACCGGCAAGTCACTTTACTTGTACCGTAATGCATGATCCCGTGATCAACCACTTGGTCACCTTGAGCTCATAATGATGATGCATTACCGAGTGGGCCCAGTGATACCTCTCCGTTATATGGAGTGACAAATCCCAGTCTCGATCCGTGTCAACCCAACAGACACTTTCGGAAATACCTGTAGTGCACTTTTATAGTCACCCAGTTACGTTGTGACGTTTGATACACCCAAAGCACTCTTACGGTATCCGGGAGTTACACGATCTCATGGTCAAAGGAAAAAATACTTGACATTGGAAAAGCTCTAGCAAACGAACTACACGATCTTGTGCTATGCTTAGGATTAGGTCTCGTCCATCACATCATTCTCCTAATGATGTGATCCCGTTATCAATGACATCCAATGTCCATAGCCAAGAAACCATGACTATCTGTTGATCAACGAGCTAGTCAACTAGAGGCTTACTAGGGACATATTATGTTCTATGTATTCACACGTGTATTACGATTTCCGGATAATACAGTTATAGCATGAATAAAGACAATTATCATGAACAAAGAAATATAATAATAATACTTTTATTATTGCCTCTAGGGCATATTTCCAACACAGCGATGGGAGTACGGTGGGGCGGTGAGGCCTGCGTGGCAGCACAGCTGGCCGTGGGGAGGAGGGAGCAGGCGTTCCCGCCGGCGCTTGTTTGAGCGGCTGGAGCATGAAGAGCAGAGATTGAAGAAGCACGACAGCCGTTGGATGGACATCCAACAGTCACTTCTTGTGCGTCAACCTTTTTTTAGGAAAGTCTCAAATCTGTGGAAAACAGCATACAACCCATCTGCCATTATTTCTAATAATTTGCAGCCCATTTGCTAATTCTTAAGGTTTCTTTTGGAGTCCATATTCTTTTTGGTAGCATTACAACCCATATTGTGGCCACGGTTAAAAAATTATATGAAATGTTGCATATTTCTGTGCGGTCCGAACTGTTTTTAATCCTGAAATTTCATGTCACATTCAAACTGATTTTAAAAATAAATGTATATCAATATAAAATCCAACAAATTGTCCACGCATAAAAATTAATGCAATTTAAAATCTTGAAATGAAAAAAAGAAATTTGAAAGTAATTGCCGGTTTGATGTGTTTTAAAAATGTACAATCCACTTTTATTACTGATAGGCCATTTTCTCGTCCAACCGAATGAAGCTCTCCTCGTCTTGAAAGATTTGCAGCCCAACATGCATGGCAAAACGACTTACTTGGCAAATCATAAAAAAATGGGCTAGCCATTTTCAGAAAGAAAAAAAACTACTGGGCTAGTCTGTGGTAAACATAAACGAGAAGGCTGTCTAGACAGGCCAGAGTGCCCTGCACTGCCTAGTTGACACCCTGCTTCGATCTCAAAAACAAATTAGATAAATGCCACAAAAAATATCGCGATTCAGAAAAATGCCACCGCAATTTCCAAACTTTGAAAAATGCCACTGCAATTTTTGCAAACTTTGGAAAACGCCACTGCAATTTGCAAACTTTGAAAAACGCCACTCCAGACTTCGAAAAATGCCACTGGAAATGGCATGAAATGCCATTCTTCAAAGTTTGGAAATTGCAGTGGCATTTCTCAGAAACACCAGATTTGAATTGGCATTTATCAAATTAACCCAAAACAAAAATAACTGGGTGAGCTGCTGGGTCCCTGGTGTCAGCCGCTCATTGCGCAACTCTCTCGTTTATTGACTACGTTGACAATGGCATGGGACCCAGATGTCAGAAATCCATTAGGAGGAGCCATTTTTTATTGGATTGAAATAAGGAGGAACTTGCTAGCGTACTGCCATGACCTTGGCGGGTCCTTGCTGCCACCCTCTCCACGTACAATCATTTCCTGATTGTGTACGCGTCAACTTGGTAGGCCCACAAGTCAGCCTCTAAACCCGTGGAGGACAAATACAACCCATTTAAAAAAATAACAACCCATTCCATGCGTTCAAATGGAAAGTTCAAAATTCTGAGCAAAGTAACAGGTTTGATTCACATATAGAGTACTGAACTTCCACGTTGACAACCATCATAGCCAAGTTAACTATCTACTCCCACTAATACTCTAGTAGCGTACAAGTACTAACTTACTCTTAGCTAACTAGACGATGCCGGCCGCCAATTGCAGTACACGCTAAACGCCGGCACCGGCGTCCTCTGCCTCGCCTCGGACTTGCCAGAGGTGCGATAGGGCACGTTGCTCACGTGCGTTGGCCCTTTCCATGCCAGCGTGGTCCACCGAAGCTTCGGCTTCTAAGAGAGAAACCCACTTGATGAGCTGGTAGTAAAAATCAGCGTCGCGAACACATGCGTGCCCGACAGCCTCCAGGGCTATTTTCCGGGCGCCGGCCTCCACGTAGTCGGCCCAGGTGCGGGCTCTCTTCTCACGACTCAGAGCGTCGGTGCGCTGCTGCTCCATGTCCCGCTGGCGGCGCAAATCGGCGATACGCTGCTCCTCCACCAAGCGGTCGCGCTCCAACAACTCCTGCTCCTCCACTAGGCGGTCGCGCTCCAACAAGTCCTCGATCTCCGCATTGCCATATAAAGACCGATAGAATGCCTCCTCCCTCCATCTGCCTTCCGGTGAAAACCGAACACTAGTTCCGGCGGTGACCGCCTCCGGCCTCGCCTATCACGGACGGGCGGGGGCATGGTGGACATGGCGACAGCGAGGATAAGTGGAGAGCAATGTTGGGCTGGTGGGGGCTTATGAGTATAGGGCGATTTGGGTCACGGTGGCACCATAGAAGGCCGGGAAACAGTACTTATAGGCGGAAGGTAGCGCCACGGTCATCGGAATTCAATGCATAATTAAGCAGGCATGGCTTAGCGCGCCAGCTTGCCGTGGAAAACTAGAGAAACTGAAATTCTGACTGTGCCGTCCCGTCCCGTCCGTGCTGGGTTGCACACCGGCATGACGGTCAAACGAGTGCACTCGAATCATCTCCCTCCTTGTCAATAATGATTCCGCGGATTTAAAAGGCCCGCAACAATTAAAGTGCATCTTTTTTCGCATCAGTTAGCTGTCTTAATTACGGCCGGCTGCAAGCAGGCACTCAAAATCGCTCGCATCCAGTACGCGGAGCAGCATGCAACGAGTCGCAGCCGAGGGCATTAGTTGATGAACTTTAGTTGGGAGATAAGGCATTTGCGAATGTTTTCGCTGGCAGTTTCTTCAGATTCACATGGCATTTTCTTTAGAGCAGCTTGTTAGTTTTTTTAATTATGTTCTTCCTACTAACATGGATGCTTCTCTTGGCTAACATTCAGTACAGACTGAAAGACAAATTTGTTTGTGAAGGCTACAATTCCTCTTGTAAACATAAGTGGTTTCACCAACAGCTGGAACCATGAGAATGAACCGCACATGATGGAGGAACATCCACTGCAATATGATTTGGTCTTCTCTTGATCACACGGCGAGACTATTTTCGGAATACAAACTTTAACTTAGGCAAAATGATGCCCATTGTATAATCAGACCAAAGCAAAGAAGCACCTAGTGTTGGCCAATAAATATTACAGTACTACTTTTCTGTAGTCCATGAAGTGACTATCCAATCTTTCTGTGTCTATTTTCAAATGGCACTGCATGTAGTGACTATACTATTCTCTTGTGCAGTTCAACCAAAATTGCGGCCACTTTGTGTGTTTGCCAAATAGCAACGGGCAAACATCTCTGTCTGCACAAATATCAAGCAGCTAGTAAACATATAGCCCACCTTGTATATTCGGTTTAAACATGTCTCTTCCATTTAGCATCTGTCTTGTTTTGCACTGGACAATTTGATACAGTCATGTTTCACCCTAGACAATTTCATACTGAATTGCTTTGCTTGTTTAGAGCAGAAATATAGCGCCTATTCTTCATCAGACCAAGGATATCCATGTTATAAGTGATGGAAGAGGTGAAATCGATACAACCGAAATTGAGCATCCAATCATTGAATCATGTCCTGCACCTCCAATGTAGGTCCACCCTGCCAATAAATTCACATGCAAACCACTAGTATTACTATCTAATGACAGTACAAAAAGAGTAGCAAGATAGTAGCACACCATGTACCTTCTTAATGAATAGCTCATAGTGCCACCAATTTGATATAAAGGTTTGGAATAAAAGATGCTCCTAATATTGAACCAGTTGGACTTTTTGTGCAGTTCCACTAAAATTGAGCATCCCTATTTGCATAGATATTGAAAGTGTGATTACTATAAAAGTGGTACTAGTTGAAGCATAAACTCACATATATAAGCATTCCAATTTCTTAATGGGAAAAGGTAGCAGGACTGTTTCTAACCACCTATTTGAAGGAATAAATAAGGCAACAGAGGCTGATGTCAGAAAGGCATATATAGTTCGTTCTGAAAGAATGATCGATTCCTTACCTTTCCTCTTCTTTTAAGCATATTTTTTGCAGTTCAACTAAAATAAAATGCCATCACCGCCTTGACAATTTAGTGACACTGTACAAAAGGAAATGACTTAACATTACATCATGATGTCAGGTATGTAGTCGACAGGCATTAGAGACAAACTTACAGACCTCCTCCGATAACATAATGAACATTAATTTTAACAAAGGTGTGACTAGCTTTACCGGGATAATTTGAGAGAACTCTACACCCTCTGTTCCTTAATATAAGACGTTTTCACGGTTCAGTATAAAGTACCCAAACGTCTACTAGTATTTAGAAAAACATGTAGTAGTTTTCTTGAGCACATATCTGGGAAAGCTTGCCACACTTTATTTATTCCCATATGCTAATGCAACACCATTCGAAATTTTGAATACTACAAATATACACTAATCCAGTGGCTGGTGCAATAGTAGAGTAGTTATTTTATTACAGGGTACAGTACAATGGTTTTACTGAACAGATTTCAATAAACTCTGGCACTGGAAGATTTCTATAAGAATTAACAATATAAAATGTAAAGGTAACACGTTTCAGCATTGGTATACTAGCTGTGCATTAGCATTAAACCAAATACAAAAGTCTGAAGGTAACTAGCATTATTAACTAATGACAGTATAAAAATTGCAAACCATGTACCTCCAAGATAAATATCATTTCGAACTCGGGGGGACCTTAAACATTGCTATCCAAATCTTGATAATCGATCAAACATAAAAACTTGATCGAACGAATCAAGAGAACAGCTAGAGGAGGAGGTGCCCAGTCTTGACCTTTCCTCTTGTCTTCATAATTTTTTGTGCAGTTTAACCAAAATAAAATGACATCAGCGCCTTGGCATTTTGGTGACACTGTACAAAAAAATTAACTTATCTCATGAAAGTGAGGTATGTAATCTATAAGCATTAACAGTGCAAAAATTTAAAGGTAGTAATAAGTTTCATCGTTGGTATACTGGCTGTGCAACAGCATTAGAATGCCTTAGCTGAAAAAGCTTTAATACATTCACAATCAACAGCTAACCCTGAAATAATCCAGTGACATTAAATGACATTGCTTAAATTTATCGGTGGCATTAGACTGAGTGCGGCACTAGTTGAATGTGGCATCACTTTAGCAGTAGCATTGCTTGACTTGACTGCAGGCGTTATACTAACAGCAAAAAAGTGACACTAAGAGCATGGGAGGCCCATTCGGACAGTGGGCGCACAAGTACGATGTATCTCCACGGACGCATAGAGTGGTGAGGGAGGTATGGTTGCCCAGAGCAACAAATATCCAGGCAGCATATGTGGATTACATCCCATTTTTGTTATGTTTAGCCACCTTTTTCCTATGCGAGGACAGCAAACCAATCGACCTGGTCATTCTCTATTGCGTTGTCATGCCTTTCAACCCTTCCTCAACCAAGAGACACGAGACTCGTTCTTAGCTACTGATTTTCCCCTTTTCAACCTAGATGCGGGTTTGATGCCTACTCTCTTGGACAGTACAGTATCCCTTCCTTTCCTTATTCAACCCAGACATGGATTAGTCTGCATGAAGTAGGGTTTATTTTAATAGTGCAAATTAAGGTTTTCGACCAGCAGAGCAGAGGATAGCAAATTGGGAAGATGGTGGAGTGGAAAAAGATCCACATGCAGCGACATGGCAGATGGGACAATAGAACAAGGGTATGGTTCGAAAAGAGGTAGAATAACTGAGGGTCGCCGGGAAGTGGCTTCACTCGTGGTCGTCGTCCTCCGCACGCACTACGGCAGCGAGCTTGGGTACGGAGGCCATCCCGCGCAGGCGCTAGGTCTGAGAGAATGGCCTTGTCGTCAGTGCGTGACCTCGCTCGCCGACGACGAGTGCGTCAACGCTGCACGTCCTTTTCTTCCCTGGCGGATCTGTGACCACCGGTGAGGAGGGAGAGAGAGGCCGTCTTTTTTAGATCTGGAGAGAGGGTGATAGTGTGAGAAGCAAGTGGGAAGCCCTTGCAAGAAAGCTCTGAAGCTCCAGCCTATATATCTTTTTTATACTACTAGTACTAGAGGTGGAGTAGTGGTAGAGTAGTTTTATATTTTCTCTGCAAACAGTACCAGTTAGTCATGCTTCAAAACTGAACGGCACGCCATTAAAAAAAATAAAGTTGGGAAATAATGCGACACCTTGGGCCAACGCGTCCAGATCGCATTTCTCACGATAAATTACACACCATGTTTCGTTGACATGTGGTCCCGTTCCAACATGTCAATGAGACGACGGCGAGTCCTTTTGTACAACTTTCGAAAGGACGTGTAGGCCGAGGCGCCTCTTCGTGTACCGTGGCAAACTGACAACCGTCCACCGACTCTTCGCCTTTCACTCTCGATTTGGAACTGCTGTCGCATCCTCTTCCTCCTTCCTCCATTTGCCTTCACCGTTCCTTCTACCATTGTTTGATCGTCTTCTCCATGGAGGGAACAAGCCGGAAACGACCCCGTTATTCTTGCCCCGATCTGAAAGATGACGTGGTGGGGGAACTCATTGATCGGTGTAACGTCATCACCTTGGCTAGCATGCCATGTTCGTTCAAGCCCATTCTTGACTCAACTAATAACATCATTACAAGGAACCCAAGGGTCCAGGAGCGGTTTGATCTCACTTATCTTCTTCGCTATAAGCCTGTTCGCATGGGCGCGGACGAAGGAGGCCTCGCCTTGTGCAAGTTGATGCCGCTTGATAATGATACATGTGATGTCAAGATGCCATCACTTAAGGGTAAGTCCTGGGCTGGCCCAAATGGAGATTGGGTTGTTTATATTGGGTACAATTGCGAGTGGGAACTTGTGAATGTGTACACTCGTCAGCGGATTCCACTTCCAAAAATCTCAGAGTGCCCTGAGGTTGAGCACACAGATGATCTACGTACATTCAAATACGATCATGGTGACTGTCGTCTACTAAAGGTAGGAATTTGTCAAGTTCCCAACCGCTCTTGGAATTACAAGAACTATCAAGTTGTTGCTATCTTCGACAAGCTTGTTGCCGTCCTTTGTGGTTTGATTGGATGGATATTGCTCAAAAGCCAGTTTCTATACACGGATGTGTACTGTGATGAAATTGAATACGAGGATCTTTTGTTTGCTGCCACCACTCGTGGCACTGTTTTTTGCATGGGATCCTCGTAGTTTCGGTATGTTTGCCTTCCACCGTAATTATAATTGTTTCATCCACATGCATGTGGGTTAGCAAGTTTCCCTTTACTAATTAACCTTCTTCTTGTGTTTCCAAGGTCCTGTGAACATTCCACCACATATATTTGAAAATAAAATTTAGCAGGGGGGAGATGACGATGGTGATGATCACGAGCATGAGGAGGAGCAGACCTTATCTATTCAGTGGCGCCTGGCAACTAATTCTGATGGATCACCTCTTCTTGTCTGTATACAGTGCACTCAGACTTTTACTACTGAGGAAGCAGGTGTTCTCTCCCATGGTCGCCCTCTCCTGACCTATTCCAACACCCGTTGCATGGTATTCAGGACGAATACTAGTGTGCTAGCACCAACACCTTCTCCCTGGTTCAGTATTGATAGTCTTGGAGCAAACTCGCTCTTCGTTGGACCAAACTATCCAATGATGGTGAAAGGCGATCCAGCTGCTATTGACACAACATTACTACCATTTATGAGAAGCAACTATATCTATACCTAGGACATTTCGGTGGTTCCCTACCCTGGTCCTGATATATGCCGCTTAAGCCTGGATGATCAGTCCTGCGTTGCTCTCAATATTGACAATAGCTGGCCCTTCCAGAGCACCTATGGTTCAAAGAAAGCGTTTCCCACGCCGAGGATTGGTTGAGTTGAAGTTCATTTCATTGCTTGTTATTTGTTGTGTGATGAAAAATTTAGTATTTGCTAGAATGTTTTGATGGAAATAATCTATAATCCAACATGTATCCTCGTTGTCGTTGTGTGTTGATGACTTGTCGTATTTAATGAATGGTACATTTCAGTTGCAAATGCATGTCATAGGCTCAATTTATGAATGGTTTTCGAGTCATTTCTTGGTGTGAGAGTACCGTAGTAGTATAGCCAGCATCTGGCTAGTATATGAAGTTGCCACATCACATAGATCCAACCTAATATTGATGTGTGCTAGCCCTCCATCGGCGTGCCGCTTCAAATGGCGGAGGAAGTGAGAGGTCGCGCCACCTTGTCTCCAGATCAGAGATGCCACTTGTACCAGATGAATGACTCCAAGTTCGACCACCGTGATGCTAGGTGCGAGCCTAGGAACACTGTTGGAGAGACCCCCCTCATAATTTTCCTACATTGGTCGTTTGATTCATAGGATAGAATGCTATAGGATTTTTTCCTATGTAATCATGTTTTAATTGGCAATCTAGCATCCACTCCAACTTTTGTTTCACTTCCTTTGTTCCTACGAAGAGAGTACTTGCTCTAAATGATGTGCCGCTGCAAGGGCCGCCTATATTAATTAACCATGCTCTAAAAAGGTGGACCAACTTTGGCTATAGTAGTACTGTACTAGGTTAGTAGGTGACCTTGCGCTTGGCTCTTCTCCTCATCCGGAAGTCGAACAATAATGATGGTACTACAGTAGTACTTCTGGCAATCTGACACCAAATGAACTACTGCACGTCCACCGCTTGTAAGCAAAAGTTTCTCCTCGTGCTACGAGCCACCGCGCACGCGTTGGCGAGGGAGAATGCGTAGTAAGCAAGCTTCTCGTCGTTCTGCGAGTTGACGGGACACATCAAAGTTATTTATTAGTACTCTCTTCAAAAAGGGCGGACCATGTCCATGGCTACCATCCCGTGCTCTGTCACTGAGTACGTGCACTATTCACATGCCATCGAGGAGAAAAAAATATTTTGTAGTACTAGGTGCCATCGAAGTGCACGACTCACTTACGCACTGCATATCTTCATTTTCTTGCATGACACGCCACCTTGATGCTAGATGTCCCGCGTGTCATGGAGGCATATACTATGATTTTGTATAATGGAGTCATATAGATGTCCCGCATGCCGGCAACAGGATCAACAAAGCTCATGTCTTAAACGAAAGAGTGGGATAACATAGATTCCCGACTACCGAGAAGGGGCTACAAACCTTGGGGTGGAGCGTCTGCACTCATAATATTTTATATTATTCAGCGATATAAAATCAACCAAATATCTCCAAGTTCCTATACCATTCTATAGTACTATGAGAATAACTTTGAACGTAAGCCATTGATTCACTCTATCCAATGGTCATAGTTGGAAAATCCAAACAAAACCAAGCATTGGATCAACTCTTTTTTTGAGATCAACTCTTTTAGCACTTAGATTGTTGCCGCCTGCCCACCTAGCCCACCTATATATCCGCTCACGTGTGATGACCACAGGAGCTATCCACTCAGATTGTATGTTAAAAAAATAAAGGTCGATAACTGATGTGACACCTCGGGCCAACGCGGCTAGATCGCATTTTGCACGAGAAATTACATACCATGTTTCGTTGACATGTGGTTCCGTTCCAACATGTCAGTGAGACGACAGCGAGTCCTTTTGTACAATTTCCTAAAGGACGTGTAGGCCGGGGCACCTCTTCGTGTACCGTGGCAAACTGGCAACCGTCCACCGACTCTTCGCCTTTCCCTCTTGATTTGGACTGTTGTCGCACGCTCTTCCTGCCTCCTCCATTTGCCTTCACCCTTCCTTCTACCATTGATCGATCGTCTTCTCCATGGAGGGAACAAGCCAGAAACGACCCCGTTATTCTTGCCCCGATCTGAAAGATGACGTGGTGGGGGAACTCATTGATCGGTGCGACGTCATCACCTCGTCTAGCATGGAAGGTTCGTTCAAGAACATTCTCGACTCAACTAATAACATCATTACAAGGAACCCAAGGGTCTAGGAGCGGTTTGATCTCCCCTATCTTCTTCGCCATGACCCTGCTGACTAGCGCGGGGACGAGGGAAGCCTTGCCTTGTGGAAGTTGATGCCGCTTGATAATGATACATATGATGTTAAGATGCCATCGCTTGAGGATAAGGCTTGGGCAGGCGCAAATGGAGATTGGGTTGTTTACATTGGGTACAATTGTGAGTGGGAACCTGTGAGTGTGTACACTCGTCAGCAGATTCCACTTCCAAAAATCTCCGAGTCCCCTGAGGTTGAGCACACAGATGATCTACATACGTTCAAATATGATCATGGTGACTGTCGTTTACGGAAGATAGCAATTTCTCGAGTTCCCAAACGCTCTTGGAATTACATGAACTATCAAGTTGTTGCTATCTTCGACAAGTTTGTTGCCGTCCGTCGTTGTTCGACTGGATGGATATTGCTCAAAATCAGTTTCTATACACGGATTTGTACTGTGATGCAATTGAATACGAGGGTCTTGTGTTTGCTGCCACCACTCGTGGCACTGTTTTTGCATGGGATCCTTGTAGTTTTGGTACGTTTGTCTTCCACCGTAATTATAATTGTTTCATCCACATTATGCGAGTTAGCAAGTTTCCCTTCTCTACTAATTATCCTTCTTCTTGTGTTTCCAAGGTCCTCTAGACATTCTACCACCTATACTTGAAATTTTTTATAACCAAGGGGGGATGAGGACGAGGAGGGCCGATATACTCAGTGGCGCCTAGAAACTTCCGATGGATCACTCCTTCTTGTCTATATACAGCCCACTGCTGATGTTACTACTAAAGAAGCAGCTATTGTCTCCCATGGTCGCACTCTCCAGACCTATCCCAACACCCGTTGTATGGTATTCGGGATGGATACTACTTTGCTAGCGCCAACACCTTCTCCCTGGTACCATATTGATAGTCTTGGAGCAAACTAGCTCTTCCTTGGACAAAACTATCCAATGATGGTGAAAGGCGATCCAACTGCTGTTGACACAACGTTACTACCATTTATGAGAAGCAACTGTATCTATATGTTGGACATTGCGGTGGTTCCCTACCCTGGTCGTGATATAGTATGTCGCTTCAGCCTGGATGATCAGTCCTGCGTTGGTCTCGAGATTGACAATAGCTGGCCATTCCCAGAGAATAACTTGTGGTTCAAAGCAACCGTTTCCAACGCCGAGGATTGGTTGAGTTAAAGTTCATTTCATTGCTTGTTATTTGTTGTGTGATGAAAACCTTATTATTTATAATGTATCCTCGTTGTCGTTGTGGGTTGATGACCTGTTGTACATAATAAAATGATATGCTTGTGATAAACTTACTAAATTTATGAATGACTTTCGAGTCGCTTCTGTGAGTGGGTGCTGCGACGAGGCAAAAATATATTTTCCGAATACATAATTGTACGTGCATTGCAACAGGTTATCAGATGAGGCCAATCACAATAGTACCCTATTTGTACTAGCTTCACATGCTGCACTATCTGTACGTCTACGTACGTAATACAACAAGTTTTAAACTTGAGACCAGCCACCCATCCTCACAAAGAACACTTTTTAACCTACCACAGACTCTAGGAAATTTGTCCACAGTGTGAGGTGGGCCATATGTTAATGTGTTTGCTGTACGTAACCAGCACCTCGAATCCTCGATACTACTACTATAAGTAGTAGGAGTAATAGGGTGGCATGGGCCAGAGCAAGCATTCACGTCCAGCAGTACGGCACACGCCACCAGCACGACTTCCATCTGACACCATATTTGTTGGAGTCCATGCTACAACAATCTCTTCAACTTCATCATTTCTCTAACTCGGCCATCGTGCGGCGGGCAAGGTGGGGGTTTGCCGATAGTCGGTTTCCTCAACCGCGGTCCCACTTGTAAGGCCAACTCCAACGCACGACCCCAAACGGACCTCCGTTTTGCCTGGATTCTGTCTGTTTGGGTAGGGCAATGGGGTCTTGTCCGGGCCATTTCTTGGATGCGGTGGCCGTGCGCCGAATGCGCGGACGCATCCCGACTGCGTACATTTTTCTTTGCAAACGCATATCTTTTTTTATCATTGATTTTTGGTACATGGAAATACATCACCAAAATTTTTACTAGAAAAACAAGAACCATAAGAATACATTTTAGAAGATATCCAACTTCCATAACTGCTCCTGTAAGTTGGATTAGTGCCTTCTCGATGCATTCACTTTTGATCTGCAGAGGCTCGATCCTGCGTGCTTCTTTCTTCTTCGAGTGTAAAGAAGTAGACGTGTCTAGCCTCTATTCTATCAACAAGTGCACTAGCCTCATCTCTAAGCCTCTATGCTAGCTAAAAGTGCTAGAACATCTACTAAATTGCTCTCTATCAATATATCGTTGTACTCTTCTTCCCAATACCAAAACTTGCATCCATTCTACACAATAAATTTTAAGTTAGCACAACTAGTCTAATCCGAGAGCACAACCGAAGATTTGGTCGAGTTCTTCCTCCTTTTGCCGACACGTGGGACATCCAACATCTAGATCGTGTCATGCAAGAAAATAGAGTCATAGGTGAAGCCACGTGATGTGCATCTTGGGTTAAACTGTAAATAGAATCTTACTACTCTTGAGTAACTCCAAAATCGGCCACCAAATATCTTTATTGGATTTGTTTTTCATCACCAGCACGTCAAGGTGAAAGATGTGCAGGTTCAGTGGGTCCTCTTGCGTTTTCACTGACATGTGGGACAGCATATGAGCAAACAGACGATGGACTCCGCGCGTCTGCTGGCTGGCTGAGAAGAGAGACAGAGGAGGGCTGAGCACGGACTCTAGGAAATTTGTTCTACGTAACCAACACCTCGATATAGTGGGGTGGCATGGGCCATAACTAGCATTCATGTCTAGCAGTACGGCACACGCCACCCACACGAGTCCCATTCGACACCAATTTTCTTGGAGTCCGTGTTAGCTATAGCCATCTCTTCTCCCTCTTGTTTTCTTAGCCATCGCGCGGTGGGGGTTTGCCGATAGTCGGTTTGCTCAACTGCGGTACCACTTGTAAGTGAAAATGCAACACAGCATGCATTCCCTCTTGAGCGGCGTGCCGGACAAACCGTGTGGGGGTGCGACATGAACATGGCAGGCTTTTCCTTTTGAACTTGTAACTTGTATAATTTTGTTCTGCTCCATGGGGCGACCGATAGATAGAAATAACGATTTTCCCTAGAGTAATGAGAAGTTTGGTTCTGGCACGGTTCATGCATGGAGTACGTAGGAAAATTATGAAGTTGATGCGAAAGGTAAGATAATTACTAGTAGTACCATATACTACTACATGGATTTGACGAAAAGATAAAGATACATACCGATCCATCAACGACATCCTCACGCCCTAGTGCATCGGGTCACCAACCGGCGTGTGAGGAGCAGCGGTGTTGGCGGCAAGCTAAACGTGCTTCTGAACAATGCCGTCCAAGGTTGCGCTGTGGTCTAAGAAGGCCAGCATCCTATCGTCCTCCTCTTGCATGTAGTAGTCCTTGTGGACGATTTGCATGTAGACGTGGGTGATTATGTCGATGGTGTCTTGCTGCGCCAGGCACTGCGCGGCGAGCGCGACCTTGAGGTGGACATTCTCCGGCGCGACGGCGTGCAGTCGCAGGGCCACCAGTGCCTCGAAGAGTTTGTCACCATACATGCCGTTGAGGGAGGCAGGCATCGCAGAGCCTGGGCGCGTGGGCTGGAGGCATACGTCAAGGTCGTCCGCGAGCTTCTTGACGACGGTGAACTTGTCGAGGATGCTGACGAGGACCTCGTCGAACAAGGAGACGAAGCTGTCGTCCAAGCGGCCCCTCGCCCTGGCTGCCTCAAGCACTACCTGGAGACGTTCCTCTGTGCCGGGCCGCAGGCCTGCGTCATGGACCATCTGGCACAGCCGGCTGATGCTCGTCCTCATCACCTTCATGGGTCTAGCTTCTAGTCAACTAATCTTGCGATTGGAGTGATCACTCTTGCCCTTGGGTGCGTAGGTGCGTAGGATTTCGTAGATTGGACTGGCGGGAGCATTTATATGAGAATTGCAAACTGCGTTGAATTCACGTGCGTGTTGGCCATCTACTCCTCGCCCCTCTACTGCACCTGCCTTTGGCTGTATGACAGGTTGGCCAGTCACCCGTTGGGCCCATGTGTCATACAACCAAAGGCAGGTGCAGTAAGTCAATGAAGTTGCGTCCCCCTCCGTGCCCGTGCAGGCTTTCAACAACTTGAGACTACCAAACATGACATGAAGTGGTTTGTTCATTGCATGTAATCCTATTAAGTAGCAAAAAGACATTAAGTTACCTCGCCGATAGGAATAAAACAATACACCATGTATTTATTTACAGAGGGAGTAGTACATTTTTTGTGACATGCATTACTAGATATTGCTAGTCAAATACTAAATCCAGATGGACGTGGTAGTACTACTAAATCCAGACGGTGGTGCTAGTACTAGTAGTAATACTACTACCACTGTAGTAGCACTCTACTACCCATTGGTCAAATTATTACGTGCTGCTCCTCACAGTGAAGTGACAAGACCCTACGCCGGAGATGACACCTGACTATAGGCGTCGTGTTGGGCAAACCATAGTCTGCTTCAACGTCTGCAGTCACTATCTTCATGGCTGTAGACCTAGCCTGCTTACAACTAGCCGTGTTCGACATAATTTCCCATGTGTAGATGCCCGTGCATTGCATGGAAAACCAAGATTTGGGGGTGGACGGCGCCGGCAGCGGCCATCGCGCCCGATTTTTCCATGGCTTTCTAGATGTGGTGGGGAGGAGATAAGGCTGATTGTGAGAGACAAGGAGTTGTTTGTAAATAGGGAACAAGTGCGGGCATCTTTTTGCAAAACTGGAGAAGTTTGGTTTGTATGCGTCAGATCTAGATCCGACGGCTATTGGTGAAAGATGGTAGGCACAACATCATCACCAACTCAGGACCTGTTTGATTTGCAGGATTTCGAAAATGCAGGAATATGACACGGCAATATTACAAGTTTCAAACTGATATTACAAATGTTAGGAGTAATGCTGCACCTACGAAGAGGGAATTACTAGGAAGTTTACGTAAGAACTTTCGTTACTTTAGGTGGATGCAACATTATCGTACAAACTAAAATCCACCAACCTGACAAGTCACTAATGGGCAAATAAGTTTTCAAGTCTCTCGCCACTTGATGTTTCAAAAACAAATTCAGCTTCTGCGGAGACTTTGTCATTTAGGCTTAGACGCTTTCCGTGATCAGCATGCCATTCATCGTTGCGCCAGAGGACGCCAAACCTCATTACCTTGAGCACACTTGCCTCCAGAACAAAGAACCTGGCCAATTTAATCTTAGATGTGTTGCCTCGGTAGTCGATCAAATCAATTTATGTAAGATGGAGATCAAGGCATTAGATGAGATTGTTATAGTGTAGCACATTTTTCACTTTCGGGTCTTTTTTTATCTGCAAAAGAAGAGAACATATTAGAGAAGGTGGCTGTATAAGATTGCCGTGTCATCAAGAGGTACCAATATCATTCGCTTTTATGATAGGGTTGGCTGGCTAGTGATATTTTTCACTCACTCACTCTCTCTCTCTCTCTCTCTCTCTCTCTCTCTTTCCTCTCATTTACCTAGGAGTACGCGAAGAGCTTGGGCATTTGTTGCCTTCCACTATGTGGCGCATGCCATAATACGCATCGATGTCAAATCAAAATATTTTGGCACCGCTCTCGCGATGTGAGAGAGTTGGCACCGCTGTGCACACAGACCCACATGTATAAACAAATCAATTAAACCAACTACACCAGCCTCTCACTCTCCCAAACAAGTGTTTTTATTGCCTCGGTCCTCTCTCTCTCCCACTGTCGGTGTCAAAACCGGCGGATCTCAGGTAGGGGGTCCCGAACTGTGCATCTAGGACGTATGGTAACAAGAGGCAGGGGACACGATGTTTTACCCAGGTTCGGGCCCTCTTGATGGAGGTAAAACCCTACGTCCTGCTTGATTAATATTGATGATATGGGTAGTACAAGAGTAGATCTACCACGAGATCGGAGAGGCTAAACCCTAGAAGCTAGCCTATGGTATGATTGCATGTTCGTCCTATGGACTAAAACCCTCCGGTTTATAGAGACACCGGAGAGGGCTAGGGTTACACAGAGTCGGTTACAATAGGAGGAGATCTACATATCCGTATTGCCAAGCTTGCCTTCCACGCCAAGGAAAGTCCCATCCGAACACGGGACAAAGTCTTCAATCTTGTATCTTCATAGTCCAAGAGTCCGGCTAAAGGTTATAGTCCGGCTATCCGGACACCCCCTAATCCAGGAATCCCTCAGTAGCCCCTGAACCAGGCTTCAATGACGATGAGTCCGGTGCGCGGATTGTCTTCGGCATTGCAAGGTGGGTTCCTCCTCCAAACACTTCATAGAAGATTTTGAACACAAGTATAGTGTCCGGCTCTGCAAAATAAGTTCCACATACCACCGTAGAGAGAATAATATTTCCACAAATCCAATTTAATTTGCTGACCTGTTTTGGCAACAGGACATTACGTCACGGCCCAGTGATTATTCGAACCGTTTCCTTTAACTAGCCCCGCACATAACATGAGGCAGTTTTTTGACACGTCTTGTCAAAACAGAGATCGTGTCCCCTTATCACGGGATTCTCATCAATACGGGTGTGGGTAACCCAACCACGCCATCGATTACGGTGCTTGGGGGACGAGCGAGTTTTACCAGGCTAGTGGGGATGCTTAGTTTCATCCGCCCAAATAAAGGGATAAGGATTCACCTTCTCATCCACGCCTTCTGCCTCCTTTGCTCATCCGTTTTCGCACACTCGAGCTCTAGCTCCCAAGTCCGCACTTCCCACCTCAACCTTCTCCAACCATGTCCGGAGCGGGAGGCAGGTGGATGGTCTCTTCCGTCACGGATGGAGACATCAAGAAGCTAAGGAGAGCCGGATACCTGTCCGACGACATCGCGCACCGGCTCCCAGATGAGGGGCGGCTCATCCCCACCCCAGGCCCCATGAGAGGGTAGTGTTCCTCACCCATTTCCTCGGCGGACTGGGATTCCCTCTCCACCCATTCGTCTGGGGGCTCATGTTCTATTACGGCCTGGATTTCCATGATCTGGCCCCGAACTTCATCCTTAACATCTCGGCGTTTATCGTTGTGTGCGAGGCCTTCCTCCGCATCAAGCCCCACTTCGGTTTATGGCTGAAGACCTTCAATGTCAAGCCGAAGGTTGTGGGCGGTCACCAGGCGGAGTGCGGAGGCGCCATGGTGGGCAAGATGCCCAACGTTACATGGCTCGAGGGCTCCTTTGTGGAAACCATAAAGGGGTGGCAATCGGGGTGGTTCTACATCACCGAGCCGTGTAACCCTGCATCGGTAGCGGCCCCACTACAGGAAATAGAAGATTTGCCATCAGTACTTTCTTTGCCGTTAGCATTTTGTCGGGGCAGATGGCAAAGAAAGAGTTTTCCGTCATCAACTGACAGCAAATAACGGATCATAGCTGAGGGACTCCTGGATTAGGGGGTGTTCAGATAGCCAAACTATACCTTCAAGCCGGACTCCTGGACTATGAAGATACAAGATTGAAGACTCCGTCCCGTGTCCGGAAGGGACTTTCCTTGGCGTGGAAGGCAAGCTTGGCGATATGGATGTTCAGATCTCCTACCATTGTAACCGACTCTATGTAACCCTAACCCTATCTGGTGTCTATATAAACCAGAGGGTTTTAGTCCGTAGGACAACATACACATCAACAATCATACCATAGGCTAGCTTCTAGGGTTTAGCCTCTCTGATCTCGTGGTAGATCTACTCTTGTACTACCCATATCATCAATATTAATCAAGCAGGACGTAGGGTTTTACCTCCATCAAGAGGGCCCGAACCTGGGTAAAACTTCGTGTCCCTTGCCTCCTGTTACCATCCGGCCTAGACGCACAGTTTGGGACCCCCTAGCCTAGATCCGCCGGTTTTGACACCGACATTGGTGCTTTCATTGAGAGTTCCTCTGTGCCGTCGCCGTCAGGCCCGATGGCTCCTACGATCATCAATGGCAATGCAGTCCAGGGTGAGAACTTCCTCCCCGGACAGATCTTCGTCTTTGGCGGCTTCGCACTGCGGGCCAATTCACTTGGCCATCTAGAGCAGATCGAAAGCTACGGCCCTGGCTGTCAGGTCAGATTCAGAAATTTAAACTACACGACTGACATCCGCGGGGACTTGATCTTCGACGGACTCGAAGCACCGCCGAGCGCGCCGCACTGTCACGACGAGCATGATCTAGCTCTGCCGCCGAACAGTGCCCTGGAGGCCGCACCCGCATCGATTCCGACCCTTAGTTCGGAGCCAACCGCGCCGATCGAGGATGGGCGGTTGGACGGCACCTCGGGGGCTGTAATCCCAACGGCGGTTGAGCCGACCACCAGCCCCGTACTCTGCGAGACTCGTGACTCCACGGAGCCGGATTATTCTCCGAACTCCAAACCCTCTGCGCCCCTGCCGATCGAATCCGATTGGGCGCCGATCATGGAGTTCACGGCCACGGACGTCTTTCAGCACTCACCTTTTGGCGATATCCTGAAGTCACTGAAGTGTCTCTCTTTATCAGGAGAGCCCTGGCCGGACTACGGTCAGCAAGGTTGTGGTACGGACGATGAAGAAATTCAAAACCCACCCACCACCCATTTTGTAGCCACTGTCGATGACTTAACCGACATGCTCGACTTCGACTCCAAAGACATCGATGGTATGGTCGCCGATGAAGGAGATGATGAAGAACTAGCGCCTACTAGGCCCTTGAAAGCCACCTCGTCATATAACATATACATGGTGGACACCCCCAAAGAGGGAGAGGGCGACGGAACAGCGGAGGATGACCCCTCCAAGAAACAGCCCAAGCGCCGGCGTCAGCGGCGCCGCTCAAAATCCCGCCAACACAAAAATGGCGATTCCAACACGGGAGATAATAATACTCTGAAGAGTGCCAAAGAAAACCCCCTCCAGCAAGGTTTAGCACAGGAGGATGGAGAAACTAGCCCTCATGAGAGAGCGGCAGACAGAGAGGTCGAGGACGATAATTATATGCCTCCCTCCGAAGACGAGGCAAGCCTCGACGTCGACGAATTCGTCGTGCCAGAGGATCCCGTGGAGCAAAAGCGTTTCCAACGCAGGCTTATGGCCACGGCAAGAAGCCTCAAGAAAAAATAGCAACAGGTGCGAGCTGATCAAGATTTGCTGGTTGACAGATGGACCGAAGTCCTTGCAGCCGAAGAGCATAAACTCGAACGCCCCTCCAAGAGTTACCCAAAGCGCACGTTGCTACCCCAATTAGAGGAGGAAGCACTTGATGCGGCCGAACGGCCACTTCGTGGCCGCGACAGAGAGGCCTCCCGGCCCTCCACTCAAGCCACACCCCGTACTAAGGCACGATAATATGCGTCGGACTTACGAGACATGCTGGAGGACAAGGCAAGGCAAACACGATCGCTCTACGGATCGCGTGGGCACCCCACGGCTCGAGACGGTAACCGTCACGCCGGCCACAAATTCGGCAGGGCCGAACACAGTAGACAAAACTCATTGGAGCTACGTCATGATATCGCCTAGTACAGAGGCGCCACACACCCACTGTGCTTTACAGACGAAATAATGGATCATCAAATCCCCGAGGGTTTCAAACCCGTAAACATCGAATCATATGATGGCACAACAGACCCTGCGGTATGGATTGAGGATTATCTCCTTCATATCCACATGGCCCGCGGCGACGATTTTCACGCCATCAAATACCTCCCACTCAAGCTTAAAGGACCAGCTCGACATTGGCTCAACAGCTTGCCAACAGGATCAATCAGTTGTTGGGAGGACCTGGAAGCCGCATTCCTCGACAATTTCCAGGGCACTTATGTGCGACCCCCAGACGCCGATGACCTAAGTCACGTAATTCAGCAGCCAAAGGAATCGGCTAGGCAATTCTGGACACGGTTCCTAACAAAGAAAAATCAAATAGTCGACTGTCCGGATGCTGAGGCCCTAGCAGCCTTCAAGCACAATATTCGTGACGAGTGGTGTGACACCCCAAAATTTTACCCTTGTTTTATTGACTAAAAATTTTGCCAGGAAATTTAAACCTTTATTTTCTGGATTTTTCCTTTTGATTTCAGAGCCATTCTTTACCTTATTATTATGGGATTTTTACCTCAAGTGAAAAACTTTCCAAATGTATTATTGGACTTGTTTTCCCCCTCAAGAAAAATATTTCTATTATAAGTGGATTTAATTCCATAATTATTTCTATCTGAGCTTTATTCATTAAAGTGAGTTTTCTTGGGTTTTAGGGCCCCATTTGCACTTCAACCCTTTTATAAATTCTTCAAATATTCCAACCAAAATTTGGAGATGTCATGTGATGTTTGTAAATCACTTTTATGCAGAAATATATTCCATTCTTTTAACATTTTGAGCTCTACACCAAGTTTTAAAAATCTGGTCCAGAGAGCAATTTTACACTACAACCTATTCAAATATTTCTTTAAAACTTCCACCAAAATTGTGGGATGTTAGTAGTGGTATGTAATTCAACTCTATGCAAAAACCCAGTGGTGTTCTTTGAAAAATTTGAGTGAATCAACCTCTTTTGCATTCCGATCCAGTTTGGCTTTTTCTACAACAACCCTAGTTTAATTTTCTCTAGCACCCTTGAGTTTTCTCCTGCTTATAGCCCACCTTGCGAAACCCTTAAGTCCAGAAGAGGGGTCCCATTGGAAGATTTATGGATCATGAAACAATGCCATTTACCTGTTGTCCAGAACTGAAGTTTTGCAGAACTTGCACTAACAAGTGTTTGTTTTTGTTAAACTAACCTCACCCCCCTTTTACTCATTCATGGAGACACTGATCTGGAGAATTTGGCCACCCCAAGAGTTGCCTAGATGCCATTGGCATTTTGTCAAACACCCTGAGTGCATGACCAGTTTTGGCTTAGTTTCTAGTTTGTGTTATGAACTTGATCCCCTGACTAGACCAGCATGTCACATGGATTTTCCCAAGACTATAGCTCCACCCTGCTAACTCTCTTGTGGATTGGAGCCCCCTAGCATGCCCTGGCATGTGGTCGAACACGTCGCGTACGTGCTCTGGGCGCGCCTAGAGCGCACGTTTTGCACGTGCGTGCACCGAGCCGCCGCGTCGCACTGCCGTCGCCTCACGCTCGTTCTGGCCCTTCCCCAGTCGCAGCCAACACCCCGCCCCTTCCCCTCGCCGCAGAGCCACCCCTGGCACTACACAGAGCCGCCGTCAGGTCGGCCATGGCGGCAAGCGGCCGGCTACAGCAGCCCTGCCGTGGGCGGCGCCGCCCGAGCCACCCACGCGCGCCAGCTCACCCCCTTGAGCAGTAGGGAACTCGTCGGAATGCGCCGGCCACCCCAAACCACCGCCACGTCGCCCTGCAGCACAGTACGGCGGTCGCCGACGATCTTATCCCCGGCCGCCGTGGAACTGCCCTTGGCCGCCTATATAAGAAGCCCCCGAGCTCGTCAGGCCCTCAAGCAACTCATCTCGCTCCCTCACTGACCCTCCCGTAGCAGTGGATAGACTGGAAGTGGTCGTCTTCTCCTTCTCCGGCAACCACAGCCGCCGCCCCTGTCTCGGCCACTCCGGCACCACCAGGGCCTCCCCCACCCTTCCAGCACCACCACCCGACTCCTCTTCGTCTTGCGGAGCTGCCCAGACCCCCAGCTATGACGGACCACCACCCTAGCCAAGACCCCCAAATCGGCCCGAAGCTATCTCCGCCGCGAAGCTCACCGCCCGCGATCCCTTTCGTCCCCACCTACCTAATGACCACGGGGAGGACCGCCCCAGACCCGCGGATCCATCCCCACCCTCATCTCCCCGCGAGGAACCGCCGTTCGCCGGCGACGATCGCCGGAGCCCCGCCTCCGCTCGGGCAGAGGAAGAGGAGGGAGTGGAGACCAGTCAAACCTGACCAGTGGGCCTGCTAGACCCACCGTGAGTGACCCACGCGCGGTCCATGCTGGATAAGTGAAGACGTAAAACACCAGAGTACGTCTTCGCTGCACCGAAAACGCTTTCAATTTTGAAACGTTTTCTTTTTCTGTTTATTTTAAAAACAGAGTTTGACTGCAACTTTGATTGGCCATAACTTTTTAAATATAAGTCCAAATGAATTGATTCTTTTTCCTACCACTCTCAAATTTCATCTAGTTTATTTTAAGATTTTTTTTCAAAAATAATTAGGACAACTTTTTGTACTGTTTTTAAAGTATGTGTTGATTTCAAATTTTCTTAAATAGGATTTTTGGAGAGAGAAGAAACTTTCAAAAGTTTTGGAGAGCACCTCACCCCATCCACACCTGGAAGGCAAGCATTCTGAACCCTGGCATAATATTGCCGTGTTTAGTTTGAATTGGTTGCAACGCCACCGTGTCTCGAAGTTTCCAATATTTATTAGGGTGATATGATCCTACTCGTGAGTGCATGTTAATGATACAGTGCTTTTGAACGTGGATATGTTGTGATAGTGGTCACCCTCATATAGCCTTCATACCTACCGGAAGGAAACCGGGAAAGCCTCTGTCTTGGGTAGACACGATGCTTGTCTCCAGTTCCTCTTCGAGACAGTTGTGTCCGGTATGGCATGATGAGGTATGCTGAGTGGTGATTCGGTCCATTGGTTTGAAATATATTTGTTATGCTAATCATGCAGGGAATTCCTAAACCTCCTGAGTCGACCATAGATCGAGTCTTGTTCTGGTAACCCCCATACTTGTTTCGTGCTACCACTTGTCCCTGCCATAGGTAGGGTACGGATCAGTAAATTGTCAACCCCTTTCCTAGCACACACCGTACAGAGAGGCCATGGTGGAAGATATCGGCTGCATCCGGTAGGCATGCCACCTGATCCGGGGGCATGGGTGTTTCGGTTGTAGCCGAAGGGGTAGCTCCCCTAGTTTGCGCGCGGTATAAATTTTGTGATCCCATGCTAGTCGAGGTTGTAGCCTCCCCACTTAGAGTTTTGCTTAACATGTGTTAAGGGTGATTCCAGACACCGGTAAGTTAGGCTGGTGTGTGCGGTTAGGTGTGTTTTCGAATGAAAGACCGTGGACGGAATTAGTCCCGATGGACTAAAGGAAATCCGTTGCTAGTGGGTAAAGAGTACACCCTCTGCAGAGATTAAACCTATTCGAATAGTCGTGTCCATGGTTAAGGACTACAGTCTGGGATGGGTAAAGTGTCGGTCTAGTGTCGGTCTTCAGAGGAGAAACTACTAAACCAGAATATTGATTATGACTTGTGATATATGATGGTTATGATTATTATTATTGTGGACTAACCATTTGCATTAATTGAAAAAGATGAATATCCCTGGGACGGTTCTACCTCCTGGATATTCACTGTGTTTATTTTTATTTATAAGCCCTTTATGTGGTGTCGCTCAGACGCCCGACTGTGGCATGCTTGTCATTTCATTTAATTATAAGCCCTTTATGTGGTGTTGCACAGACGCCCAACTGTGGCATGCTTGTCATTTCATTTACTTATAAGCCCTTTATGTGGTGTCGCACAGACGCCCAACTCTGGCATGCTTGTTATTCCGTTTATATATAAGCCCTTTATGTGGTGTCGCTCAGACGCCCGACTGAGGCATGCTTCATAGTATTATCCTTTTGAGGTGTCGCTTCAGACACCCGATTGGTACTCTGCATTTCTACACCCTGATTGTTTACTCATGTTTTATTTAAAGGCTCTACTTGCATGCATCATGAACCTTATTTCACAACTGACGAAGTGATCATAGAATATTTTAAAGCATGATTAACGGTGGCTATATTATACATGCATTCTTAATGTTTGCGAGTACATTCAAAGTACTCACTGGCTTCTCCCTGGCTATTGTCTTGGCCAAATTTCTTGCGTGGAGAGGAGCATTGCGATGACATCCCCGGAACCTACGCAATGGAGAGAGCAGCCTCGCGAAGATAGGAGTTGTCCTGGTCAGCTGTTCCCGTGGGAAATGGAGTCCTTCAGCCACTAGCAAACCATTTGTTGTACTCATAGGCCAGAATGGTCTTGTATTTCATATTTTGTATTTTGCTCGGAGTTTCTGTAACAAGTTGGTGCCTCATTAGCTAACAGTAATCCTGGGGCTGGTGAGCACAAGGGCCGCTTTTGGGAAATTAATATCCCGAAAATCCGGTCCTGACAAGTGGCTGGCCCGGCACCTTGGACAGGTAAAGCCGAAATCCATGGCAGCACTCACAACACTCATGACCCGCTTTTGCGTGGGAGAAGACAGCTGGCTTGCTCGCAGCAACAATATGACCAAGTACCCTGGTAGTTCGGACACCAGGGACATTAGTGGCAGGTCGCATCGCAACAAGCAGAAGCGCCGCACTAACGGCGACAATGCTGAGGATACGACAGTTAATGCCGGATTCAGAGGCTCTAGATCCGGTCAGCGGAAAAAGCCTTTCAAAAGGAATCCTAGGGGCCCGTCCAGCTTGGACCGAATACTCGATCTCTTGTGCCAAATACATGGCACCCCCGAAAAGCCGGCCAATCACAACAATAGGGATTGTTGGGTGTTCAAGCAGGCAAGCAAGTTAAGCGCAGACAATGAAGACAAGGGGCTGCATAGCGATGACGACGAGGAGCCCTGGCCGCCGAACAACAATGGACAGAAGGGTTTTCCCCCACAAGTGCGGACGATGAACATGATATGTGCCACCCACGTCCCAATAAGGGAGCGGAAGCGCGCGTTAAGGGACGTATACGTGGTAGAGCCAGTCGCCCCAAAGTTCAACCCATTGTCCTCCTGCCAGCATCCGTCATGGCAGATTTGTCGCATTGGTTCTAGACCCAATTATTGACGGATTTCATCTCACTAGAGTCCTCATGGACGGCGACAGCAGCCTGAACCTGCTTTACCAGGATACAGTGCGAAAAATGGGCATCGATCCCTCGAGGATTAAGCCCACCAAAACGACCTTTAAAGGCGTAACAACAGGTGTAGAGGCCAACTGTACCGGCTCAGTCACACTTGAAGTGGACTTCGGATCCCCGGATAATTTCCGAAGTGAGGAATTGGTCTTCGACATAGTCCCATTCCGCAATGGTTATCATGCACTGCTCGGACAAACCGCATTCGCCAAATTCAATGCGGTACCGCACTACGCATACCTCAAGCTCAAGATGCCAGGCCCTCGTGGAGTAACTACGCTCAATGGAAACACCGAACGCTCCCTCCGAACGGAGGAGCACACGGTGGCCCTTGCAGTGGAAGTACAAAGCAGCCTCTCCAGGTAGTTCTCCAGTCCGGCCAATAAACGCCCGAACACTGTCAAGCGTGCCCGGGGTAACCTACAACAAGACCGCCTGGCACGTTCCGAGCAGGCGTTGCAATGCGGCCCCAACCCCAACCCTAGCAAAAAGGCGACGCCAGTACTTCGCGTACATAATTACGCTCTAGAAATACCATGGGCATAGGGGGTGGGGCACCATCACGGCACGCCCAAAACACGGCTTAAACCGCACCAGGGGCTGCCGATTTTTTACTTTTCTCTTACTTCCAGGACTCTACTCTACGAAAGGCCTGTTCGGCAGTTCAATTGCCGCACAATCGATGCAAGAACCAGGGAAGTAGACAAGCCATGCCGCATTACGGAAATCCCAGGTGGTCTCTATCACGAGAAGCATACCTGTTTCGCATACTATTCCGCAGCTTGCCCCTGGAGCAGACATGTTAAATAGTCCAACTTTTCGTTTATCGCATTACTTGTATCGTTCTGCTTTGATCGCAGCTATTTTTCATAAACAATGTATAGCCTTTGTCTATTTTTGCACTATCTTTTTATAAATAAATGTTCCTTAACGACATGTTTCACCCGTACAACTTGGTACGGCCAAAATACGCCAGGGGTTTTAGCACCCCTCAATATGGTGTGAGAAGTCCGAACACTTTCACAAGTGGGGCACCCCGAACTTATAGCATTATATGCATCGGCTCCGAATCATGTCTTGGGTCAATAGTTGGGTTTGCCCGGCTCCTATGTTTTGGTGCCTTACGTTCCGCTATATCGGCTAAGGTAGCACTAGGAGAACCACTGCGCATTGTGCCCCAGTTGAGCTGGGACGAGCACCTCAGAGGAGAAAGCTAAAACTGACTGTCATGATGAAGCGAGAGCTGGTCGCTATTCGAGAGGTTTTTCCGAGTCCCTAAAGACTTATGCCGCTTAGGGCGACGAGTCGGCTCTGTCCGGCCAAGAAATGGATAGCGCCCCGAACTCGGTCTTGCGAATACTAGGGGCTTCGCCGAAATTTAAAATTATAGAATTCTATGGCTAAGTGAGAGTGTTCACGCATTATAGTCCGATTTCCTCGTTCGTCGGGCTGAGCGCCTCCCTCGACGGACCCAAACATGGGAAAAAGAGCGCCCAGATTTATCCCCGAACACCCCCGCACTAGTGGCAAGGGGGCAAAAGTCGATGACTCGCCATCTCTCAGTATTGATAAACATCCGCATAGAAGGTAATATTTTAAATTCAAGCAGCTTTGCTCAGCGCATATGAACAAGTTTTCAGCGCAGAGGACACAAACGAGCGAGTTTTAATCAAAAATTACATCCCTAGTACATTCATCCGCCACAAGGCGGGCACCCTTCAGAACATCCTTATAGTAATTTTTGGGCTTCCGATTCTCCTTCCCCGCTGGCGGCCCGTCCTTCACAAGCTTCTCCGCATCCAGCCTGCCCCAGTGCACCTTAGCACGGGCAAAGGCCCTACGGGCACCTTCAATACAGACGGAGCACTTGATGACTTCGAGCCTTGGACAGGCCTCCACTAGCCGCCGCACCAGCGCGAAATAGCTCCCAGGCAGAGCCTCTCTAGGCCACAGC